>NC_087216.1:32985411-33024761 GCF_015104395.2 Macrobrachium nipponense
ACTGAACTCACTTATCAGGCTGCTCCTGACGAATGTCGATAGAAAGGACAACGGCATCTTCTCCTGCTGATAAGACCACATGTGGTGAGGTAGGAAGTGTGGCAAGTTTGTGTGCTGGTCCATTGTGCTTTGCCAGCTTTCTTGTTGATTTATACTCGCCAGATGATGACAGCTCTGCCAAGCGAACTTGGCCATCCCGAGCACATGACACTATATGGGAATCACCACTCAAAGGTAGGAACTTACTCTGAAAAGAGAAACAAGCAAAACTAGACATATAAACACCTCTAATGGCATTAGAGAGAATCCTCACACAACCAGAGATTACTGAATTATTATAGGAAGAGTATACAGATTGAAAGAATACACTCTTACTTGATATACCATGTTTTGGCTTTAAAACTACCCTGAATATGACAATTTGTCCAAAATTGCATTTTTCCTAACTATACAAACCTGAGGTCCTTTTACACATAGTCCCACCTCATGCCACCCCTCACTCTGCAGTTTTTGCTTGGGCCTAAAGCGAAAGTGATTCTTCACCTCCCAGTCGCGCAGCGTGCGCACTGTCGGACAAGCAGTTAACTACCGAACCCCTTGTTCGAAAGCTTACGACCTATCCAGCTGCCGCTAGTAACCTTCCTAATGTAAAAGGACCTCAGGTTTGTATAGTTAGGAAAAATGCAATTTTGGACAAATTGTCATTTGTTCCAGTACAGTATACAAACCATCGGTCCTTTTACAATAGGAAGACTCACTTCTAGGTGGGAGGAATCTGAGTCTTTGTGAACAGACTGGTGTTCGCCCAACCTTGGATTGCTTCCCTGGTCGTAAGAGCGAGGGAGGGTATCCTAGCCTCTGTCCAATTGATCGGGGTGTGCACCGCAGGATCAATGGTCAGACCTCTGGACCCAAGTAATAAGAGAGAGGCAAGCGTATCTCTTCGTACCAGCAAGCAAGAACTTGTTCCTGTTTGCAAGAGGCAACATAAAGTTAAGGGTTTGTCTCTTGTTGGCTTCCACTTCCCCCCCCCCTGGTTGGGGGAAGTAGTGGATATTCACTCTTATCCCTAATGAAAGGGATAGGATGGGGCTCGGTCGAGTAGCTTACCTGCATCTCATCCTTTCCAGCAGGGTGACGACCGTGTCCCTCTGCCCACAGGTAGAGGGGAGAAAAAGATGGGAAAGAGGAGCCAGTCACACTCTCATTCATCATCCATTCTACAGTTACACCAGGAATCGATGCTGTTCAGCCTGCAAGGGTCTGGGTTAGCTACACAACGTGTTGAGCAGCCACCATGGGTCCCAAGGAAAAAGTGTCCAAGGACCTGTGGGCAATATCCCGAAGGTAGAAGGAGGTGAAGGTGGTCTGGTTGGCCCAGACACCTGCCTTTAGGACCTGCGCCATGGAGAATTTCTTGCGGAACACAAGGGAAGGACCAATGCTCCTAACTTCGTGGGCTCTCGGACGGAGCGTACGGATGTCGTCACTACCATCAGCCTCGTACACCCTCCTGATCACCTCATGCAGCCAGAAAGAAAGTGTGTTCTTGGAAAAAATTTTTCTTGGTCACTCCGGCGCTAACGAAGAGGCGTCGACACTCAGGCCTGAAGTGTCGAGTTCTCTTCAGATAGCGTCGTAGCGCCCTCACAACACAAAGCAGCATCTCATCCAAATCATTGTTGGTGAAGTCCATTAGGGAAGGGATTGTGAAAGACTCGAACCTGTCGTCAGGGATCGACAGATTCTGAGTCTTAGCAACGAAGTTCGGGACGAAGTTGAGCCACAGATCCCCATCCCCTGGAATATTTCACATCGAAGGACAGACCATGAAGTTCCCCTACTCTCTTCACCGATGCCAGGGCCAGCAAGAAGAGGGTCTTGAGGGTCAGATCCCTGTCTGACGACTCTCGGAGTGGCTCGAAGGGTCTTCGAATCAAACTCCTAAGTACGAGAGTCACGTCCCACTCAGACCCCCTGGGTGGGCAACCTTTCAAAGCTCCTCATTAGCAAGGAGATCTTGAACGAGTTCGAGATGTCCAATCCCCTCAGTTTCAGGACTAGTGCCAGGGCGGCTCTATATCCTTTGACTGTGGGGGCCGAGAGGAGCTTTTCTCGGCAAAGAAATACGAGGAAATCCGCTACCTGCTGAAGAGTGGCTCTGAGAGGAGATAGACCCCGTCTACGACACCAACCACAGAAGAAGGCCCACTTCCCCTGGTACACAGCTGCAGAGGACTGTCTGACATTTCCAGCCATCTCTGTTGCTGCACTACGAGAAAAGCCTCTCGTTCGCAAGAGATGGTGGATAACAGCCAGCCGTGAAGATGTAGAGACTGGACTGCTCGGTGGTACCGTTCTACGTGTGGCTGGGCGAGAAGGTTGTGCCAATGGGGAATCTCTCTCGGTGCTTCTGCAAGCAGAGCCAGCAAGTCTGATTACCAAACGGCCTGGGGCCATTTGGGAGCCACCAGGATCATCCTGAGATTCGGGGTGGCCAGCACTCGACTGATCACCTTGCGAATCAGGCTGAACGGGGGAAAGGTGTAGACGAAGAGGTTGTCCCATGGGTGTTGGAGAGCGTCCTCTGCAGCTGCCAATGGGTCCGGCATGGCTGAAAAGAAAACCTGAAGTTTTCTGTTGTGCCGGGTGGTGAACAGATCCACGACTGGACGCCCCCACAGGTCGAAGAGCCTTTCCGCCACGTCCTGGTGTAGGGACCATTCGGTCCCTATCACCTGATCCCGACGGCTGAGCATGTCTGCTACTACATTCCTCTTGCCTGGAATGTAGCGGGCCAACAGCTCTATTGAGTGAGCCATGGCCCACTCGTGCACCTGCACAGTCAACTGGTGCAACGGGAGAGACACTAGGGCCCCCTTTTTGTTGACGTATGCCACTACCGTGGTGTTGTCGCACATCAACACCACTGAGTGTCCCATCAAGCGGTTCTGGAACTCTTGGAGAGCGAGAAACTCTGCCTTGAGTTCCAGGACATTGATGTGAAGGTGCTTGTCGTGATGGTCCCACACTCCTGCAGTCAGCAACTCCTCCAGGTGTGCGCCCCATCCCTCGTTTGATGCGCCTGAGTACAGCAGCATCTCGGGGGGGGGGGGGGGGGGGAGAGAGTGCGCATAGAGGCACTCCTCTTAAGAGGTTCCTGTCATCCAGCCACCAGGCTAGGTCCTGCCTTACCTCCTGCGTGAGGGACATGGGGAAGTATGGTGGATCCTTTGCCTGTGACCTACTCTCCTTTAGTCTCCACTGGAGAGACCGCAGGTGAAGACGCCCATGAGGGACTAACTTCTCGAGTGACAACAGGTGGCCGATCACAACTTGCCATTGCTGAGCTGCCTGTTCCTGCTGAGACAGGAACTAGTCGGCTGCCTCCCTGAATCTGCTGATCCGCGAGTCTGCGGGGAAGACTCTCCCTGCTACCGTGTTGATCAGCATACCCAGGAGCTTCATCTTCTACTTGGGTTCGAGATCGGACTTCTCGAAGTTCACCACAATCCCCAGATCGCGGCAGAACTCCAGCAGTTGATCCCTGTCCCGTAGCAACTGCGAGCGGGAGCTCGCCAGGACTAACCAATCGTCGAGATACCTCATAAGACACATCCCGGACGAGTGGACCCAAGCAGACACCAAGCGTGAACACCTGTGGGGCGGTTGAGAGACCGAAGCAAAGTGCTCTGAATTGGTACACCGTCCAGTTGAAGATGAAGCGGAGGTACTTCTTGAACTGAGTCTGACGAACAAATCGGTTCAAAGGAGAGAGATCTACCACCGGGCGCCAGCCCCCACTAGACTTCTCCACCAGGAAAAGGCAACTGTAGAAGCCTGGTGATTGATCCATGACAATCTCTACAGCTCGTTTGTTCAGCATGGTCTTGATCTCCTGTCGTAGAGCTATGTCCTTTGATGATCCCGGGACGTATGTTTGCAGATGGACCGGGCTGGAGGTGAGGGGTGGCCGAGATTCGAAGGGTAGTAGATATCCCTCCCGAAGGACGTCTACTATCCAGGTCTCGGCACCGTAGCGCTGCCATGTTCCCCAATGGCTCGCCAGGCAACCCACCCCCTTCCGGCAGCAGGTGAGGGGGAACACCTTCCCTAGCGTTTCCCTCCTCTCTTCGACTTCTTCCCTGTCCCCCCTCGTGAGAAGGAGGGCTCGGAGGGGGCTGATGACGACCTCCCCTGGGAGAAGTAGAAGTCAGAGTCTTTCCTCGGGGCTTCGACGGGGCAACCATCTTAGCAGCCGAGGAAGCGCTAGCCAAACTCTTAGGGTTGGCCGCAGTTCGAGGCTGCCCAGAAGCCTTCGAAACTGCCTGGTGTACCAGGCGGTCACTGTCATCAGTGCGCCGCCTTTCCACCGCAGCGTCCACCATCTCTCTTGGGAAGAGAGAGGAGGAACTCCAAACAGGTCCGTTCCGTAATCCAAGCGCCACCTCTCGCCCAGCCGCTCTGGATACTCGGGTAGGGACTGCGTCCCTACGGCGAAGTACCAGGTTGGCCTACAGGTTTGCCGTCTGATGGGCGAGGAAGATGGCCCTTCCTCCAGACTGACAAAGTCTCCTGAAAGCCGCGTCATCTTCAGGAGAAATATCCCCGAATTGGCTGCGACCTTAGACACTGTGAGGGACCACAGGTCTAACCAGGAGACCGCCTGGAAAGCCGCCATAGTGGTGGATTCCAGGCCCAGTGCCTCTTGGAGCTGCTGCAGAGACACACCCGGAGTTAGCCTGGCTAACCCTGGGTTCACCTGTTTGGGCGGCATTGGATCCTCAGATGGCACATAGAAACGCCGCTGTCGCAGTAGAGGAGGAAGAAGTAGCTTGTGCGACCTGCCAGACCTCAGTGAGCCCTCCTGTCCGGAGACGAGAGACACCGAGTCGGCAAGCTCCGATCGCTGCAGACCCACCGTCGGTCTGGGCTCCTTCTTCGGACCCCAAAATGACTCGAGCCGGGACGTGGGCTCGGATGGTGGGAGCGGCGATCCTTTCCCGGGGTCGTTGTGCTGACGAATCAGCGCAATAACCTCAGCAAAGTTCCTCTGGATCTCTGGGGTGACTGCATCTTGTGGAGTAGGACAGTCAAGCCCCTCGAACAAGAGCAACTCCCGAGATCCTCCCCCTTCAGGAGGGGGAACGGCGACAGACCCCTCTGTCTCCTCCTGTCACTTGCGCATACGACCTGGTCGATCCTAAGACCGTGCCTGGTACGTACGGCGTCGTGATGGGATCGTGTGGGGCGTGGCCCTCACGATCACTCCTTGGTGCCTCGCCCTTCCCGGTGTAACCCGAGGAAGTTGAAGGCACGGGAGAGGAAGACCTAACGCTCCCCCCTCGCTCACTGGCAGGACCAGTGTGCTTGGAGGGCTGCAGGCAATCACCAACCCGCGGTGGGGATTGAGCTGCAGGCCTGGTCGTGCCGCTCCCCTGAGGAGAGCGGCTGGACCGAGAACAGCGGCCCCGGTCTTGTGCGTCAGAGGAACTGCTGCTGGTTGCCCTACCCGTCCGGTCCCTGTGGGAGCGGCGGTCAGGCAATCTGGAGAGACCACTGTCGCAGTGAGACCGGTGCGTGTCCTCACGGCGCGTCGAACCACTGGCACCAGCGATCGGGGAGACCTCTTCCCAGCCTCAGCCCGTGGCCGGTCTGGGACTGTCACGTCAACCCAAGTGACCGCCTGGTCGCTACGAAAGCAACTGCTGGCCTGGCGAGAGTCACCTGAGCGGCTCTCACCAGCCTTCCGCTCCGTGCCGTGAACCTGGTGCCGAGCGAGCTCTGGCGTCTGGTTCTTGGCTGCACGGCCACCCATAGGTGACCCTACACCCGGTACCTCTCGCGAACGAGAGGCCGAGACGGAACCTGGTGTAGCGGCAGAACCTCTAGCACCAGGAGAGGAAGCACCGGTGTTAGCCGGTACCCCTCTGGTCCCTGTCTTCTTCTTCCTTTCGGAAGGAGAGACGGGCCCTACTCCCGAAGGAGCAGGAGGACCAGCGGAAGGACCCCCCGTCCCACCGGAGTGGGACGGGCCCTGAGAAGTTCCCGAAGGAGACTTCTTAGGAGGGGAGGAGGCAGCCTTCTTCTTCCACGGCTGGGTAGCCTTGGAAGTCGAAGGGGAAGAGGCGGCTGCAGACGACAAAGAAGACGATGAAAACGACGACGACACCTTCCTCCTCTTCCTCTTCTTCTTCGTCAGCTTCCTCAGGACAGACGTGAGGTCAGCCATCCAGGGCGGAGCCAGGGCTGCTGTTGCCGAAGCAACAGGGCCCGGACGCACCTTTCCGGACAGACCAGCGTCTGGGGCAGCAACACTGTGGACTGGGATGACATCAATAGGTACAGGAACAGCGGGAACGGCAGGAGCGGCAGGAACAGCCAGCACAGCATCAATGGCAGGTACGGCAGGTAGCACAGGTAAGTCAGGAGATGGGGCAGCAGCCAGCGACATCCTGGGTACCGGCGGCAGGTCCAGGAGTGAGCTCTTTGGGCAGCGGAAGTCCGGGCGAGGCAGCATGGCAAATCCGGGAGGCGGCGGCACGCCCCTCCTCGGTATGGTGACAATCGGACCCTGCACTGCGGCTGAAGGAGTCACTGACACCACGTAGGGAGAATACACCAGGTGAGGAGGGGCAGCGTACCCTGGAGTAGAGATAGTGGTTGTAGTAGTGGTCACCATTACATGGGTGACCGCACCACACCCCGCCAGATGATGGAGCAGCCCCTGGACACTTGGCACGCCCTGCAGTCCCAATGACACCCATACCTGTCCAAGGTCATCCCCACGACAGATGCACCTGCGGAAGCAAGAGTCGGGTATACAGGAGGGGTTCCGCCTCGCGCGGGGGGAGGGGGGGCCAGTCCCACCCCGAACGAACGGAAGACCCCGAATACAACTGAACATAAGGGTACCGAGCACCCTCCTCCACGCTCGATGGATTGGGCGAAGAGAAGGACCTCGATAACCCGCCCAAAGGGGAAGGTGCCATACGAGGGAGCTGAGTGGGGGGCAAGAAAGAAGACAAAATGTCTGTTACCAAGGGCGTCGCGGGAGAGCTTTCCGATGACTCCTTGGCAGGCCTTTGCTTTTTCCTGCCCTCATACAACCCCCACTGCACCTCCGACCAATTACAACACACAATACACGGCTCGGCCCGAGAGCATTCCCGCCCTCGGCACCGAGCGCAAAGGACATGGGGATCAATTTCAGGGAATGATCTAAACTTCCCGCATTTGCGGCCCTCCACCCCGGGGTACAGTCGCCGGCTGATGGGAGAGCGCAGAGATTGATCCGATCCTTGATCCATGTTGATAAATCACAGTAATAATATGTGAAAAAATGACGAGGAGTACTCACAGTATCACTTTCATAGACTAACAAACAGTAGAAGAATATCACAATAATCCTGAGCATACGACGATGAAGCGGGCAGAGAGCGATGGCGAGCACGTCTTCACACCACAAGGCCGAAAGCAAAAGTGGTTCTTCACCTCCCAGTCGCACGGCGCGCACTGTCGGACAAGCAGTTAACTACCGAACTCCCTTGTTCGAAGCTTACGACCGTCCAGCGGCCGCTAGTTACCTTCCTATTGTAAAAAGACCGATGGTTTGTATACCGTACCGGAACAACATAATTTTCTTCAAAGCAATTTCTAGCAAAAATTTAGATAATTAAATGAGGAACTTGATAGTTCTAGGGGAAATATAAAATATTTCTATTAACTGATCCCATTTTCTGTGATGACAGAATAAACTACCTGTGCAGCAGCACATTGGTTTCCAGTTATTTCCTCATTATGTACCATGATCATTCTCCCAAACTGTTTTTCTCAAGTTTTATTATGAATGAATGAATTTACAGAAAAATTATTTAAATAATTCATTTTCATAAAAAAACTTTTACTTTACACTGATGCACTAAAAATCAGAGTAAGATATAGCAGTAATCAACTTTGATAGATGTAAATTACAAGACTTTTATGGCACAAACATACCCCTTTTTCTTTGAAAATTCTCCTATAGTACTGTAATCTGAATTGGTTAGTCACAAACCATCACTAGATGAAATTTATCAAGGTAATTTAATAACAAACAAGTCAATGAAATTTCACTGTCACTATAAGAAAAGAGCTATGAAGAGTAAAAATGCATTCTCATAATGAATGAAGAAAAATGGAATGTAAATAGGCTGGTCTAAGATTTACCTGTAACATAGTAAAACTATAAATTTTTTAAATTTCAAATACTTCTTAATTTTCCAGACAGCATTTATTTAGAGTTGAAGAAACATGCCAAGGAGTTATGTGATAGATAATTTCAACATTATTAGAATCTCTACTGTTGAAACTTTAACGGGAGAGGTTGTACTTTACCATAAGTTATAATGTCTTTGCCTATATTTTCCTTTTACGTAGGTGGAAATGCATACTGTATGAAAGGAAGGTTTTATGTTTTGATGTATTTGCATTTAGTTAGGAAAAGTGTTGTGTTTAGTTATTTCATGCTGATTGTCAGTTGTTTCGAATGTTTGGGTAATTGCCTGGATGTCTTGGTATTGGCCAGTGATAGCAAAGTTGGGCAGTCTCGCTACTTCAACCATCTTGTGATGTGCTTTGAATGAGAGTTACGAAGTATAAACTGTGTTGGAAGCTAGCCTCACATAATTTAGGCTAGGATAGCAATCTCATAATTCACAATAATGAATCCATCATTCACAATCACAGGAAGCTAATACCATTTTTGTACTCATTGCATACACAACGCAATTTCAAGTCTCGAATGTCAATTAAAATGAGTATAGTAATAAGGGTGTCTAGTGTAGGTCTTAGGCTACGATTTGGTTATTCACCTTTCATGTTACCTTAGGCTATACGATCCCTTGTGATTCGGAATGCTATTACTAAGTGAGTACAGTGGACCCCATATTCGCTTTCTCCGGATTCGCGGACTCACACATTCGCAGATTTCCCCACAATATCCGCAGAAAATTCACCTATTCGCGGTATTTTTCTATGAGAAATATCCACAAATTCCTGGTTTTTTTTAATCAACTTCATCATAAAATGCACTTTTTGTGATAAAACTTATAAAAACCAGGTATAAAAATCTTTAGTGGGTTTTTCTTCAGTTTTAACTAACAAAATAGGTTTTAAGCATTTTTATAGGGATTCCAAATATTCGCAGGTTCTAACTATTCACGGGGGGGTCTGGTGCGCATCCTCTGCGAATACGGGGGGACCACTGTAGTAGTAAACTGGTGCAATGACCAGGATTCTAGTGATTGATTATTATTGCAGTGATGTGTGTAGTTTGTGTTTGTGAAATTTTGAAGATTGTTGTGATATTTGGTGATAAAGTTAGATGTGACCAGCTGATGGTGGCAGCCATATTAGAACTAGTCATGTGTTAACCTAGCCTGAAATAAACAAACATTAAGATCAGTTAGGTCAATTACCACCTAGCCTAAGCTGTAGAGATGACTAAGCTTTTAGTCCTGATTGGTAAATCCTAGGTTGCACTCACATCAACTCAAGAATTTAGGCTAAGTGAGGTCAGGCGGAATGATGACTGACAGATTTCCACTTTCTAAATTGTTGGTTTTTTATTAAAGTTGAAAAGTAATTTTAGAGAAACTAAAGTGAATGCAGGATTTAAAATTGAAATAAAACCTTATGTTGTACACAGTATAGTTATATGTGTAAAATCAAGATTATTTAAGGCCATTATTAACCAATGACTTGCACATAGCATAAGCCCAGTAAGTAAAACATACATGCAAAAGTATTTGGCCTAACTGAATGGTGTTACATTCAAGAACTATTCCTGGATAATACAAATACCCGACTTGATAATCTGAATTATACAAACAAAAGACAAGACTCATCCTACTTGAAGGCTATGAATGCGTTCCGGTGGTTGTGTAACACTGCCGGATTTCGGTGATATAACCGGAAAATAAGAACAAGCTGCTGTAAGCACTTGATGTTCAATCAAACATAGCAGAAAACAGATGAAGTGCTTAGCTAAGTCGTTCCTAGCATTGCTGTTGGGGGACAGCACTATATACAGTAGAGACTCGGTTCTCGACGATAATTTGTTCCAGAAGGAGCGTCGAAATTAAATTATTTCGAGAACTGAATCAAGTTTTTCCATAAGAAATAACTGAAAATGGATTAATCCGTTCTTGACCATCAGTTATTACCCTAACCTTGCCTTTTTATACAATACATTACATGTAAATTACAACTAAATAAGTTAAAAGTTAATAAATATCATGTTAAACGTATATTTATAATTTTAAATGTATAATATACAGTATAAAAGAAAACTGGCCTGCGTCCAACCGATTGTTGACCAAGCGCCATAGGCTAAGGCTACCTAGGTGATTAATAAGTAGAACGTAGTGTAGTGGGTAGCCATAAAACGTGTTGCTAACATAATAAAAACATTGAAACGCAAGTCTAATTATTACAGTAAATTAATAAACTATTAAAATTAAACCCAATTTATATTTATCAAAACTTACGAAAATTTGCCTACATTAAGTCCGCATTTAAGGATGTAAACAAACCATAGCGTAGAAACGTTTGCATTCGATATTAATTTATGGTAAATCTTATACGAAGTCGACTGCAATACTGTACACAAAATCGCTTGAAAATTATCTTTCAGTAAATGTTATGATACTAACGATTTTGTTTCATAAATGTCCTTATAAAAAAGGTGCGTCTTTTACGGCAAATTGTCCAATATCAGGGCTGGTTTCAAGCTTATTGGACTTTGACAATTATTATGGTACTGCATGGTACATATATACGTACGTAGGTATAAGTAAAAGAATCTTCTTAATTTCTATAATTACTATACCATTACGTACCAGCATTAATATCAAGCTAACCTCTTTTTTACGAGGACGCTTATAGTAAACCAAGCATACAGATTGCGTTCGTTACCGCGCACGCGTTACATATGTAAACATTGACGTCTTTTTACACTAGACATAAAAGAATCGTCTTAATTTCTATAATTATTCTATACCATAGCGGCTTCTCTGATTTAAGCTAAGGCTAACCTCCTCTTTACCAGCAAGCTTAAAGCTTAAGATTGCGTTCGCTACCGAACGGCACACGTTACGTATGTAACAGTGGTTTCACTACCAAATCTCACACGTAAACAATGACGTATTTTTACAGTAGACATAAAAGAATCTTCTTAATTTCTATAATTAATGTATACCGTAGCGGCTTCTGAGTTAAGCTAAGGCTAACCTCTTCTTTACCGGCAAGCTTAAAAAGCTTAGATTGCGTTGCTACCGAACCGAACATGTTACGTATGTAACTGGTTTCACTACCAAATCTTACACATAAACATTGACGTATTACAGTACGACATAAAAGATTCGTCTTAATTTCTTAATTAATACGCACTTAATATGGCATAGCGGCTTCTCTGATTTAAGCTATGGCTAACCTCTTCTTTACCGGCAAGCTTAACAAAGCTTAAAGATTGCATTCGCTACTGAACCGCACATGTAACCTACATACGTAACATTGTCTTCACTCCAAACCTAACACTTCAATATGTATTGCATTTGCTACTGAAACGCGCGCCTCAAGTGTGAGCATGATTTTAGAATAGGTCTACGCTTGAAAAAAAAATCAAGCAAGGGTGCTTGATTAAATATTTTTTTCGCTCATCACTTTCATGCAGAGGAGAGGATAGACGAAACTTAAGGTTTATTTTGGAGTTGGAAATGATGGAAACATTTTGAAGAAGGAAAACGCGAGATGCCATGTAAACACTTTCCATTATTTCAGAGATTAACAATAGCAAAAGGTTAGAACATAGATAGCCAGTAGTAATGTTGGGACCCAGATGAATCAAAAGGTAACTGCGTATAAAGTTGATACCACCGAAAAAGCAAACGAAATGAGCGCAAGGTGTACGAGACACGACACATGTTTGAATGTTTGTAAACAATAGCTGCATACTTTAAACAATGCTGAGTGGCGTCACCAGCGTTATCAACCGTTTTGCTAAATTATGCTAGTCGGTCCAAGCAAGAATTCATGCCAAATATGGTGCAATTTTGTGCCAGAATTATGCTATTAATCTATTTATCTCATTTCTCTAATACATTTGAGCTAAAGCAACGATGTAATGGAAATTTAAAACTAGGTGAAATGATACAAAGTTACGAACAGACAATATTATAACTAATAATTTGATGGTCTTTACATGTTAGCAAACTCGAAATAAAACACTATTTTTCTTTAATAGATCACATACGCAATCACTAGTATACTATTTGATATGCAATCACTAGTATACTATTTGACAAATGTGTGATCACACATACAAATGTGAAGAAAAACATACACATTTAACTTATTACTGCATCATTATCATGCCACTGAGAACCAATTTTCTTTAACAGGTCACACACACAATTAAAAAATACTTGAAAATGTGTGAAAATTACTTCAAATATAACATTTTGATATTTACTGAAAAATTAAAACTAAAAAAAAGGTAAACAAACAAACCAGTCTCTACTCAAGAAGAATAACATACGTACTTATTACTTGATCATTATCATGCCACTGAAGCACCATTTTTCTTTAACAGATCACACACACAATGAATAAATACTTGAAAATTATGTGAAAATCACTTCAGACATAATTAAAATTTTGATATCTACTGAAAAAAAAAAACTTAAAAAAGGAAAAAAGTAATTCTTTACTCGTGAAGAAAAAACATTATTCACACTTTACTGATCGTTTGTCATGCCACTGTGGGTATTTATTTATATTCACAAAATTTAACATTCCTTAGTTGGGTTCAAACTTAGCAATCAACTCATTTGTTAGTGCTGCTTTTGAGGCAATTTCACAAGGAACATACATATATTAACTATGGCTGTGTATGGAATTGAGGAATTTTCTGCATTTTATTTAAAATTTTAGTGAAAATACATTCTAAAATTGTACTAGAACCCTAAGTGTGAAAGAAATTATGCTAAGCTCCAATTCTTGGGTCAAATTATGCTAAAAAAAACATGAAATTATGCTACATTTGGTAGCACTGGATGACACCAACTAGCGGCGGTTGGCGGAAACAGTTTTGTTTACAAAGATCATATGGTCTGGGGTCGGAAACTGGTTTTTTGGTTGAAAACAGATACAAAGTTTATTGGAAATTTAGTGGCGAAATCCAATTATGTCGAGTTCTAATACGGTCGTGAACCGGGTCTCTACTGTACATACCTACACTGAGCAACATTAGCGCTACCCATGAAATTTGAATTAGGCTGCTGTAAATTAAACTAATAGCTATATAATTACTGGGTAAGTCTCATATAGAAAAACAGAATGGAAATAGGCTGGTCCAAGATTTGCCACTTTTTCTATAGTAGTTTACACCTTTAATATAGTAAAAAAAATTTAATTTTTTATTTCAAATACTTTTTAATTTTCCAGTTAGCATTTATTTAGAGGGGAAGAAACATTCCAAGGAATTATATGATAGATAATTTCAACATTACTATTAGAATCTCTATCCTTAAAAGGCTCCCCAAGGTTGCTGACAAGTTCATTTTTAGGCTCTTAAGAAAGAATTATTCATACCTTCATAGAAACCCTCACCTGAAAAACATTGTTACGATGATGGCTGTTAAATGTAGTGACTGCTTTTTCCCTTGCCCAATCCCAGATTGCAATGTGAAAGTCATCAGAGCCACTAGCTAGTCTACTGCCACTGCTGTTGAAGCTGAGGGCATTGACACATCCTCTGTGAAACTCCATCTTATACATGAGCTCTAGGCGCTTAGGCACATGGAGGGAGTCATAGTAATGATGACTAAAAAGGACTGAAGATTGATATCTTGCTCTACCACCTAACTGTCTGTAATTATAAAAACAAAAATTATGTGGAATGCAAGAAATCAAAATAGATTAGTAGTACAACCAATAGCTAAAAATAAACGGTCTAAAGAACTGCAAACACCACATACAGTATTTACTAACAGTTAATGACAATCAGTCTCTTAAGAGTGAAATAATTTTGAAAAAATTCCTTAAACTCAAGGTTTTATCATTTTCATTACAAGTTCAATACCATTTATAATTCTAATATTGATTGATTGCCTAGTCCTAGGGAAAGGAGGATTCTATAATAAAAGCATCGCTGCAATGAAAAATTCTCATTGCAAAGCACTGGTTGATACTGAGAACAATAATCATAAAACCAAGCAATTATTTAAAAAATGCTTGATCTTTGAAAAATTACAAATACACATAATGATAGCAACTATAATAAAAACTGGCATGCAAATTACAGCTTTATATTAGAACTACCATGAACAAATTGTCAAATACTTACTGTTACTAGGGATTCTGAAGAAGTGTGATAACAAAATACTGAAATTTTTAACGGAAAGCGATGGGAGATAATATCAAATACAAAATGTGACTGAGATATTTAGTATTTAGAGTGGAAAACAACAATATGCAAGACCGCTGAGCAAGATTTCTGGACTACATATTCTATATGTATATACCTCAACAGAGAGGGGATTTTAGGCTGAGAGTGTAAAGACAAAGGTGGAGAAAACTAATTATCTTTAACACCATAAATAGAAACCATACTTAAAAAAAAGTGATGATGGTGAGCAGGAAGAGGTCAAATTAAAATTAGAAGTCCAGTCTAAACTGAAAAATACTATAACACAATTACTTAAGGAAACCTAGTTTTTGGTGGGGGGAGGAGTATCTTCCCTTCCCTCTTTCAATGATCATATTCTCCAGCTGATATTGTCAAACACTGAATGAACAGAAAACCAAGACACCTCTTCAACCAAGAGGTTGCATAAACCATGGTCAACCTCTACCTAGGGTTAGACTTGACATGATTTCTTTCCCCTCTCTTCTGTTCTGTGCTCTCTCTTCCCAAACCCAAATTGGGTTTTCCTACTAGAGTTCAACCTACTCTTCCATAACTACTGTTTTTCTGACCAACTCTTCTTCATCTCCTCTCAACATGTCCAAACCATCTCAATCTTTGAAATATGGTTTTTTTTCAGCTTCCAGATATAAATTCCTCATTTGTAATAAGATTTTTCCACCGTACTCAGGCTACAAATCTTAATACTCTATCATCACAATTTTCTGAAATTTCCATTTTCCTTGTTTGTGCCCATGTTTCTGCCACACATGCTAAAATCATTATGTATCCATTGTAAATCTGAGCCCTCTCTAGCAATGGGTAATTTTGATTGACATTTTATCCCTGTTGCAACCACCCTCTTACTGCTCTATAATCTGCACTTTATATCCAAAGCATTCCCAGTAAAACAGAAGTACTCAATCTTTTTTAGGGCCTGTCAATCTATCACAACAGATTCTCAACTTTACTCTACTCTTTCCTTACTCTCATAATAAATTTTGGGTATCAAAACATTCCTTACTCCATTAATATTTTGTAATCATAAGCACCTCACAATACAACATTTGCTACATTCAGTACATCATACAAAACTTACCCAAGCTTCAACCACATGGTCACTTTCCTGATTGTGCTTTTCCATTCCATGATAAACCACTTAATATAATTTAAACTCACCTTTGTACAACTTGATCAACAAAATTCCAATGATGCTTGGGCTTTGGCAGCTCTTTAATTCTCTTCATCTCTTCTGCAATAGCCTCTTCTGTTCTCCGCTGGTTGTTTTCATCCTCAGCACTGTCTCGGTTACTTCTCGGCCGTCCTTCATCATCTGAGTCGGAATCCGAATCTGAGAGGAGACCAAAGATCCTCTGACGACTGTACTGCCTTTCAAGACGAGGTTCTGACACAGGAGAATCATCTGAAAGAAAATCATATTACAAAAATACAATAGTCTTCAACTGCATCAAGGTCAACATTATCTGAGTCATAATGTATACATTTTTTATATTTGAACCCATTACTCAACATTAGCCTAATGTGCAGTAGCAGCTATTTCAAAGATACATCTAAAGTGAGTCCTCTATTCAACCCTGCGTATGCATCCAGGTCCCTGAGTGGCCTCAGTGATGAAAATCAATCATTCTTTAAGTAACCTCAAACAGTTGCAGCTTGGAAAGGTTGAGAAGTGGGCAAATTTCCATAAATGAAGGTTTTGTGAATACAAAAATCTATTTAATTTTCAAGCAATTACATCTGTTCCAAAACATACCAATTTCTTTATATGAATCTCACGACAAGAAAACTCAACAGAAATCTTGGAATTTCCAAGAGCACCAGAAGAAAGAATACTGCAGGTTGAAGATTAATTGAAACACTGGGATTCTTTAAAATCTCTCAATGTTCTAAGTGAAATGTTGGTGAGCACCAGCCATTAAAAATTCCATAGGTAAGTTGCCTATTGTCTAATCCACAGACAGCATAGAGCAGTTTTCCATTGCATGGAATGCTGCTGTACCTCCAGGGAGACACATCAGCTTGAACTTATTTTTTTTTTTAAATTTCATTTGAACCCAGCAAGTTCCACCATTGTTGAAAAGTATTACTTACTGATTTTTTACTAATTTTCTGGTGCTTGGTATTAGGTCTCAACATGAGACTCCATACCTTCCTGGAAGTAGTTTTGCTGTTGATTCCTTAGTAAATTTCTCTGCTTCTTTACTTCCATGTATTCCCACATGAACTGGTAGCCCCCAAATAATTTACTTGGACAACCTTACTCTGGAAGCTGTGGAACCACTGCAGAATATTTAAAATCAAGGGGTTAAAAAGACTCATAAACACAACATACTTATATACACTTTTGGCATCTAAAAACATATAAAATGACCTCATCAGTTAATGCTGATTTCCCATAGATACTAAAATTTCATACAGCTCAGCTGTAAAATCTGAAGCTAAAAGCATTTGTGCATTATTATAAATAAAAACCGAGCTACATGTAGTTGTCGACTTATGACGACCTATGCAAGTTACGACTGATCAACTTTACGACCACCCACCACAACTAAAATGACTGGGAAGCGACGTGAGCAAGAAAGAGTGGTGAGCAAGAAAGAGTGGTGTCCAGCTGAACGTACAACAGTTTTTTTTCCCCAACTCCCGCCTCTCCACACACGCAACTCACTTTTTGAGCTGCTAATGGCTATTATCGTGCATCAGCAACAAGAATATAACTCCAGTAAACTTATGCCATCAAACACAACCATAGATAAAATTGAGAGAATAATTTTTATCAAAACTTCAGGTCTTGAAAGAACACATTTTACTGTTGTTTTCATGCCGATAAAAGTTAAGTAACGTAACGGTAAAGTTCGTACTACGATGAAATAAAGTGAAAATAGCGAACAGAATCACGTAATATTTTTACACAATAAACATGCCCACAACGCAAACTGTTAATGAAAAAATCATTCAGTTCACGAGACGTATTAAATTCATATTTCAACTTAAAAACACGTTGTATAACAGCAAATTACCTTATCTCATATAAGTAAAGCATCTAGATATCTTACGCTAACTAGAAGCAAGGCAATTCGCTTCAAATTGAGTTAAATATGGCGAAATAGACTCGTATTCAACATCAGCTGATTTCCAAATCAAAACACTGACTGCTTTGGTAGTATTTTATGATACAATAATATGAGAATACATAATATTATTGGATACAGCAATGTATAACATTTTAAAAGATTCACGGAAAAGATGCATATTCATTATGTTTTTATGAAATATACGTAGCCGTCAGCAGCCTGACATCACTCAATTAGGTGTGCCGATGTCAGTCCGAATCTGATTCCCGTTTTGTGTGCATTTTTCTTTATAATACAGATATGGTCAGAATGCATTGAACCTGCAAATTGGCTTATATTAATAAATTACTAAATTATATATGTATGTATATGGAATACTGAAGGCTAGGCTACTGTATTCATATGCGATATATGTACCATGATATCATCATCATTGTATATGCAAGGCTCACTTGTTAATGTTATTCAATTTCTCTTTTTACTGAATTATCATAAGCCAATGTGCATTGAACTTGGAGAATTAGCTGAAATTAATAACTACTATCCCATATATGCATAAAGTATGCTGTGTAGTGTAGGCTAGGCTACCCCATATGTAAAGATGGTACTGATTACCCCTAGCGTAGGCTAGGCTAGTATAATATTCTTATGGTAAATTAACATGGGCCGACTTACGTCCATATCGTCTTACGACTGGTTGGTCATAACCTATTGAAAATGGTCCACAGATAGGGCCTGAAAGTACTCGAGTGTGTAGTAAAACTAAATGTAAATACTTAGAAGTAAACAAGTTACAAAGTGATTTTGTGGGTTTCTTTTTCAACTATCTACAATGTCACTGTCTTCATAGTTTAATTAATATTCTATTTTTATAAGACACCTAAACTTAAGGGGGCCAGCCAGCAACCCGCCCATATGGTGGTATAGGGTGAAAAATGCAAAGTCATGATCAAATTCATGGAGCTTTGTATGGCAATGGAGGATGTGTATACAAAATATTTCTTCAAAATTCCTATTATTTTCATAGTTACAGGGTAATTAGTAAAAGTAACTTTATAAGCCAAAAACATTGGAAAAGCAGTGTCTTCTGTTATCATAAATTTTGATAATCATTATCAAACAAATTGTGAGCAATGGCATCTGTTGAGATTCCATGAGTCACAAGATGGGAAGATAATGCTTACACGGCCTTCAGTGCGAGCAGAAACATAAGAGTGAGTGCATTCAAATTTCACCTCTGACATTCGCTTGCTTTTATGTCTGTTTCCTTTGTTTCAGCAAGAATTTCATCATGCCAAAGAGGAAAAGACAAGCAAAACATCTTGCTAACATACAGAAGACAAAAGTTTGCTCTAATAAGAGTTTAGATCATAATATCGGTGATATTAGCGGAGTTAGTGTAGGAGAGAGAGAGTGCCCCAGGCTACGATCTTTAGGCAAAGGTATCTTCATTTATGATAAATAACATAGTTTTGGTTTATTAACCCTTAAACGCTTATTGGACGTATCGACAAAAATTGTCTGTTGGGTGCCGAATTGACGTATGAAACATTGACGCAAAAACGTTATTTTAAAAATTCGCGGAAAAATAGTTATAGGCCTACTTGGTAAAAACTTTTGAATCATGCACCTTGAGGGATACGTACTAGGAGTTCACGGATCAAGCTGTTGTTTAGTTTACAAGCGTTACCCAGGCGCGCAAGCGCGAATTTCTTTCTTCTCGCACTAAAAAGCATTAGCAACACATCTCAGAAATTATTTCGTCACTTTGACATAATTTTTGCACCATTTTATATTAGCTGTTACAGTTTTATATATGAAAATGTGTGTAATTTCATGTAGAATAGAACTAAAAACAACCCATGGTTGTAGCTTTTATCAGTTTTGAAATATTTTCATATAAATAACAATAAGTGCCAAAATTTCAACCTTCAGTAAACTTTGACTATCAAAATGGTCGAAAAACGCAATTGTAAGCTAAAACTCTTATATTCTACTAATATTCAATCATTTACCTTCATTTTACAACAAATTAGAAGTCTCTAGCACAATATTTTGATTTATGGTGAATTTATGAAAAAAACTTTTTACCTTACGTCCATGCGGTAACACTTCCGAAAAAATCAAAATTTTTTTCGTCAGATTGTCGTAATGTTTGCACCGTTTTATATTGGCCGTTACATAAAGTTTTATATATGAAAATGTGCACAATTTCATGTAGAATACAACAATAAACAACCCATGGTTGTAGCTTTTATCAGTTTTGAAATATTTTCATAAAAATAACGATAAGTGCCAAAATATCAACCTTTGGTCAACTTTGACTTGACTGAAATGGTCAAAAATCGCAATTGTAAGCTAAAACTCTTACAATCTAGTAATATTCAATCCTTTATCTTTATTTTACAACAAATTGGAAGCCTCTAGCACAATATTTCCATTTATGGTGAATTTTTGCAAAAAAAAAAAAAATATTTTCCTTACGTCCGCGCAAGTAACTCTTCCGAAAAA
The DNA here is from genome assembly GCF_015104395.2 of Macrobrachium nipponense. Classification (NCBI taxonomy): domain Eukaryota; kingdom Metazoa; phylum Arthropoda; class Malacostraca; order Decapoda; family Palaemonidae; genus Macrobrachium; species Macrobrachium nipponense. The sequence goes on from NC_087216.1 coordinate 33,005,464, forward strand.
AATAAAAAAAATTTTTCGTCTGATTGTCGTAATGTTTGTACCATTTTATATTAGCCGTTACATAAAGTTTTGTATAGGAAAATGTGCACAATTTCATGTAGAATACAAAAAAAAAAAACCCATGGTTGTAGCTTTTATCTGTTTTAAAATATTTTCATATAAATAACGATGTGCCAAAATATCAACCTTTGGTCAACTTTGACTCGACCGAAATGATAAAAAAACGCAATTGTAAGCTAAAAATCTTACATTCTAGTAATTTTCAATCAGTTACCTTCATTTTGCAACAAATTGGAAGTCTCTAGCACAATATTTCGATTTATGGTGAATTTTTGGAAAAAACTTTTGCCTTACGTCTGCACGGTAACTCTTCCGAAAAAATCAGACATTTTTTTGTCCGAATGTCGTAATGTTTGCACCGTTTTATATTAGCCGTTACATAAAGTTTTATATATATGAAAATATGCGTAATTTCATGTAGAATACAACAAAAAACAACCCATGGTTGTAGCTTTTATCAGTTTTGAAATATTTTCATATAAATAACGATGTGCCAAAATATCAACCTTCGGTCAACTCTGACTCGACTGAAATGGTAAAAAAACGCAATTGTAAGCTAAAACTATTACATTCTAGTAATATTCAATCATATACCTTTATTTAGCAACAAATTAGAAGTCACTAGCACAATATTTCAATTTATGGTGAATTTATGAAAAAAAATTTTCCTTATGTCCGCGCTGTAACTCTTCCGAAAAAATCAGAAATTTGGTCAAGTTAAAGTTGACCGAATTGACCAAAATGTTCAAAAACTGCAATTGTAAGCTACAAAATTTACAGTCTAGTAATAGTCAATCATTTATTTTGCAACAAACAGGAAGTCTCTAGCACAATATTTCGATTTATGATGAATTTTTGAAAACAACTCTTCTTTTTTACGTCCGCGTGTTACGAATTCATGCATCATATTGTGATAATAATTTCTCTGTGTTGCTTTGATCATTTTACAATTTGTTATATACCAAAATCATTGCAATTTAGTGTACAATAGAACAAAAAAATAATTAACTTATTAGCTTTAACCATTTTGCTTACAGCGCGATTTGTATACAATTATATATGAAATTTTTTTCGCGCTGTCATATATTCCAATATTTATATATAATAATGATATTTTTTTTCATTTCTGATGAATGCATACTAACTTCAGGCAATGACAAAAAAAAGGAGCCAAAAATGAACTCTTAATCTTGAAAATTAAGCATGCTGTGATTTAAAAAAAAAAAAAAAAAATTTCCGCTTCGGCGCAAACTCGCGAGTGCCTCCGGCATACGGAAGACACTTTCAGAAATACCAGCTCGGCGTTTAAGGGTTAATACCCAAGAAGGAATATGAAATTCATAATATTCATGATTTATTAACATTGTCTTTGTAAAAATGAGAGTACACACTTGAGTTTCACCTCTGACCTTCGCTTGCTTTTACGTCTGTTTTTCTTTGTTTTGCCAAGAATTTCATCATGCCATAGAGGAAAAGACAAGTAAAACATCTCCTTAACATACAGAAGAAGAAAATTTGCTCTAATAAATGTTTTTCAGTATTTCTAATATTTGCTTTTGCGATATTTAGTTTTTCCTTTCTCTGTGATTAACATAAACGCTACATAAGCTTATATCCGACACTAACAAAATCTTGACCCTTTCAGAATTTTAGGAAGAGGGGGGTCAAAATATGGTTGCACCAGAACACTCCCCTTCACTGACTGGGCCAAAAATTCATGGCAATAATTTTCTTTGATTGCTCTGTGTAACATTATAATTCGTGCTATGTTAATGGATTTGGTGTTATTATGAAGCTAAAGAGTTCATCTTTATCATAATAGGTTTAGAAATGCCCAAAAATACTGATATCATGAGAATAAATTAGCATAATGAAAAAAATTACTTCAAAAAAATGTTAAAAGATTCATAAAAATAACTATTTGAACCACATATGATACCACAAAGGCATAAAAAAACATTAAAAAAATACTTGTGTGGCAAGTGGAATAATGATTTGTCTTCTTTTTTCTTTTTAATTTACTCTGAACACAGTATATATCAATGTCCACAAAAACCAGAAGCATCCATACATACTATATTCAAATTTCGAGACACTTTACACTTTACGATTTTTGGCAAATTTATAAAACAAGAAAAAATCTTTCGATGACATCCTCATTAGAATCTCAAGAAGTTGCGAATGAATGACAACTATACAGGCGGCCCTCTGTTAGCGGCAGGGGTTCCGTTCCTGGCCGCCGACGCCAAGCGATTTTCGACGCTGAGCGATTTTAAAGCCTACGGGCACCGCACACCTTCTTCCGAAACTCTAGACCAGTCAAAGGGGCCGTAATCCCACAACGGCGCAATAAGTAAAATTATATTTATGCAGTATAGTACTATAGAATTTACTGTACAGAACTTTTGGGTGTCTAGAGTATGTAAAGATATAATAAAGTTTATACAGTGTACAGGTAGCTGTAGTGTTCAGGTTACGATCATTAGTCTTACGATAGTCCGATTTTATGAGAGATCAAATTACAATGGCCTAACTTTATCCATCTTCTAATTACATAAGTTCAATAACAGCAAAAGAGAAAGATGAAAGTATGGTTTTAACGTTATACTGCGTGAACGTGTACAGCCATGAACAACCGAACGAGAAACAACTATTTTTTTCTAAGTACTACCGAACTGGGATAACATCGTTTTGCTTGTATTTCAATCATCGTACTACAGTACAACATTACCGTAGTTGTTATAAATGGCGTTATGTATAGAATACAACTGAGATATCTTAATGTACTAACTTTATTCGCTATAGATCAGAGATCAATATAGATTAAAGATCAATCGGGAAATATACTGTTAAATTTAAACCTAGTTATAACTGAAGCTGAGAAAACTCTTCAAGCTGCTAATGACTATTATCGTACATCGGCAACAAGGATAAAACTGCAGTAAACGTATGCCATCAAACACAATCATAGATAAAATTGGGATAAAAACATTTTAATCAAAACTACTGTGCTTGAAAGAACACATTTTACTATTGGTTTCACGCCGATATAAGATAAATAACGTAAAGTTCGTATTACGATGATATTAAGGATTATTGCGAATGGAATCACGTAATTTTTACGCATAAACATGCCGCCAACGTAAAATGTTAACGAAAAAAAAAAGTAGTTCACATTCACAACAAGACATATTCAATAAATATTTCCACCTAAAAACACGCTGTATAAGGAAAAATAACTTTGTCTCGTATAAGTCAAGTATCTAGATATTCGTTTATGCTAACTAGAAGCAAGAGCATTCGCTCAGAATTGCGTTATGGTGAAACAAACTCGTATTCATCAGCTGATTTCAAACCACAACATTGGCTGCTCCGGGGAATACGGGCTTAAGTTTGCCGTAGTATTTTAAAATACAATAATATGAGAATACATACAATATTCTTGGATACAGTGAAATAATGTATAACTTTTTAAAGGATTTATGGAAAAGATGCATACTTAATAAAATAACACAATGCATTTTTCGGAACTGGCGGACAAGAACGAACATGAAAAACCATCCCCTGACAACTTGGAGCGTAGTTACAAAGGCTGCCTTAATTTGTACCTTATTTCTGTACAAGCATGAAAATACCTTTACGTAATATATTTTCACACACATTTTAAACATAAAAGCATAAACATTTGAAAAATCGACACATCGATCACTAAATTTGCACTCTTTTTAACTCGATATTTTCGGAAGAGCGGCAGACGGCGGCATACAAGAACGAACTTGAAAAAAGCATCGTAGTCGATAACTTGAAGGGCAGTTTCAAAAGCTGCCTTTTTATCATATTTCTGCACAGAAATAAAAATACCCTATTCGTAATACATTTTCATACACATTTTAAACATAAAAGCATAAACATTTATAAAATCGACACATCGATCGCTAATTTGCATTTTTTTTATATCGATATTTTCGGAAGAGCGGCAGGCGGCGGCTTACAAGAAAGAACATGAAAAAACATCGTATTTCGTAACGTGAAGGGCAGTTTCAAAAGCTGCCTTTGTATCATATTTCTGTACAGAAATAAAAATGCCTTTCACGTAATACATTTTCATACACATTTTAAACAAAAGCATGAACATTTATAAATCGACACATACATAGCTAAATTTGCACTTACGTAACTCGATATTTTCGGCATAGAACAGCGTCAGGAGGCATATATTTTACCCTAATACCTACGTAATAACTCTCCATAAAATTTGTTAATATAATTTGCATAACCTTTATGGTCTGAACGGCATTTCTACAAATGAATGAACTCGTTAGACAACGGCGCTGTTAACTGAAATTTGTGCCGTAAAGATACCTTTAAAATGCCTTATTTTTTTAATAAATATTTTTGACGACCGCCGTAAAACCGATTCGCTGTTGAGTGATTGCGCCGTTAACCGCGGGCCGCCTGTAATCATTATCCAAACCTCAGAGTTACAATACTGCACCAGCTGCAGCTTAATCAATCTGCACATGCTGAGACACTGTTAGGATATATCTTGGGACTTTTATATTAGAACCAAAACTCTTGCCTTTAAGAACAGCGAGGTGTTGAATTAGGCAGGTAATCCTGTAAGCCACTTTGTTTAATTTTGCATGGGAGTTCGTGGGAGATGAGGCAGTCAGAGCTCGTGAGAAACTTGATTCTCTCCACTATGGTGTCTAGCTTCACCAATGAGTCCAGATTGTGAATCACAACATGGCATCTCTTCTCCAGTTTTGGGCGAATGTTGCAGGATAAACAAATGACCATTATACTTCAGGCACCCCTGAAGTGAACACAGGTGGATAAATCCATGAGGCAAGAATTACTCCATAGATGATGAGTGGCCAAGAAGTATTTAAGTTAATATATCCTTAGGTTGGTTAACATGTGTCTGTAGAATGGACTCCTGCTACTGCATCAATCAATATGCCAAAGTATTTTGTTTGTTGTTTGGGTAGGAGACAGACTTCTCTCAGTTTATTGCAATTCCTCAAATCATAGCAAAATGAAAAAGGTCGACCTCAATCCCAGAGAAATGAAAAAAATCAACCTCAATCCCAAAGAAACTGCATCTCAAAGAATGACACAATCAGCCAATTGTTGAAATATCAAGGCAACCAGATCTTGAACGAATGGGTCTAAATCAACACCCACGTGACACTCATGTGAACAACTGTGAAGCAGTCAGTGGTCTGAAGCAAACTGCTCTGAACAGTCAAATTGGCCCATCACAACCCGAGTGGAGATACTTTCAAGTCATGGAAACCATACCACAAGCAGAGTTTAATTAACAATCTACTTCTTAGAACAAATTTATAACCAGTCTCCAGTCATCTTATTCACCAGGGAGAGACGATTATATAAGCGTGAGTGTAATGTCAGTGTGCCTTTCTCTAAAATTCTCAATACCTCCAATGACAGCATTACATTTGGAACAATCTTGGACAGTGAGAAGGAAACTATTATCTGTCTGTGAGAAAGGGGAGGATAACATTCCTTGAAGGGAAATCTGTAACCATCGTGAAGGACACACACAACACAAGGGTCCCCCTCCTATCATTGCCACATTGCCCTATGGCATGACAGACATCTTACTCGCAGCAACGAGAGAAGAGGATTGCCGACTCAAGTGTCATTCCGTCTTCTCCCTCTTGCCTCCCTTCCAAATCAAAGCCTCACTCAAAGAGAAAAAGGGCTGGAAGACTGGGGACTGAATCAGGCCTTGAAAGAGGGCTGGCCTATCCCAAAACTTTCAGATGATGTTGCAGCCTCCTACAAAGACAACCCTAAAGTTAAAATTGGCCATCATCTTGTGTCACAAGTCCAATCATGATGCAACCTGGAAAAAGCCAAGGCAACCAACTTTTGGTTCTTGCTTTGGAAAAGGAGAGAAAGATCCCTTTTGCATAAAACCATTCAAACTAAGTTTAGTCATTCATCAAATCCACCTGAAGGGGGCAGGGATCAGCATCCTCTGAGATGTATTTATGCTGACATGCCAAAGGTGGGAGAAGACTGGAAGACCTATTGGAGAATAAAAATTCTCTTATTCTGGAACACCCCACTCACACACACACCAAGACAACCAAAAGGACACTACAGCCTAATAAGTTAACCATAAAATGCACCTTGATGGAGTACACTGAGGAATAAACAATAGCCCTACTTGCTTACCCGAGATCATTGGGCTTACGGATGAGCTCAATGACTCAACAAAAATGCCTCTTCAATTCAGGCTCCATGGTTTCGTTTCTGTGGCAAAGAACCATCAAGTCCAGCAGAATCCAGGACAGCATGAAATGAATACTCTACTGATGTAGACGAAGGCACAACACCTTTCCTCAGTTCAGAGTATCTGACACATATCCAGAACCTGTGCCAGACACCGTCATGGCCTAAAGGCATTAACATGATAAACAACAACCATCATTATTGCTCTTGAGCCTTAAAATGGAGCGAGGCTGGCCCCGCTACCCTAACAACATGCCTGTAGTCCAGGGAGGTGTAGACTTCCCCATGTGACTCTGAAGAGATATGAACATGAGAAGAATCAAAGTAAATCATTCTCTACCAAGAGGGACTGAAAGGTGATCATGAGCAAGTGGGGTTCCACAACAGGGACAGAGTAAGAGTAGACATATTCTAAGGAAACTGGTCATGAGCAAACTCCTGTACCAATCCCTGTACTGCCCATGATCACCAGCCCGGTGGGATTTTCACCATTCCCAACATAAGAGTGACATTTGCAAGACTTCTAAGCATTTTTGCAGAGGGCAGCCAATCCAAGATGATGAAAACAAGAAGGTGAGATGGTGGAGAAGGAGGAGGAGGAGGAGGATGCCACTGAAGGAGGAGGAGGAGGATGCCACTGAGGAAAGAAAGGAAGATGAATCATTATCACTTCTTTGGTGTTCCCAGACCACAGGTCCTCACATACTCTCCCTTGTTTTCCAAGGACAAGGTCAAGGTAGATATCCCAGAAGGAACAAGACCAGAAGCTGCTTGATTAGCTACAGAGGGAATGTCCGCAAGTTTTGCACACTTGGTCTTGTAGGGAGAAAGCCTTGATTGCCACTTTGCTAACTACCTTTTTACCAAGCTCTAACAACGAGACCAGCTTTCATCAAAGATATTTGACATACAAAACAATTTATATTCTTGTAGGAACAAACAGCTACAAATAAAAATCAATGACAATCATAAAAAATTGGCAACTTTAACATAGTAAATATAGTTATATCTCTTATCTACTTAACTTCACTATGCCATTAATAGCACCAGTAAATAAGCTAGCCTTGGCTATGATCTGGCAAGAAAAAATTGGATGTGAACATAACATGAAACAATACAAATTAGTTATTATCAAGTATATTGCAATAAAAATATAAAAATGCTGTGCATTTCATTTACCTTAAATTGTAGGAGGTTTGTGGGAAGAGCAGGCTAGCCAATGCAGCTCTCTCCCGAAATATGCATCATGAGGGGAATTAGCAAATATGGACAATTATTTTAGTTACTGGTTCCCTAAAGTGATGTTAGTTCCAATATCTAAAAATCAATTAGCAACAGCAAAAAAGCTACATAAACAGCACAGAAATATTAACTAATGTCATTGCATTGCAAATGAATTCCTTGAATTCATGAAATTAGCAGAAGGATAACTGATTTTATATGAAAAGCAGTGCTAAGTGATGTTTGATAAAGTTACCTCTTGAAATCAGTTGGCATGCACAAAACTGCAATTTTTTCCAAGTGTAAAAACCAGATGTCTTTTAAACATATAAACCTCAGTGCACAATGGTTTGGTTGCAGAAGCTTGTTATAAAGTACTTAAGTACCAGGAGGTAGATGAAGGGGTGGAAGTACCACACTTTAGCTTGCTCATTAATGCTCTTTTTTTTTTTTTTCTTTGGCACACAGCTACTGCAAAATGCACTTTTTGTAATCCATATTCTGAGGGCAATAAAATGTCATTACAATCTAAATACGTCCTATATACCAGCCTTCTATTTATAATTTTTTCAATTATCTATATTAACAATAAGTTAATGCAACTGGCCAGTAACTGGCTGCAATGTAAGGGTCTTATCTAGGTTGAAGAAAAGGTGAACCAAAGGCAACTTTCTGTATACTGTACACTCTGACCTAAAAATCCAGCATTCTATGATCAAGAAACTCCCATGATCTGGGGTCTTTTTGAATCAGCTGCCATTGGTTCTTGAATAGCTACAAGGGGGGCATTGCATGTTTCAGTTTTTGCATTTTTTCAAATTTTGGAGCTGAATCTTGCTCACAAATACTACACAAGCACAGTTCATTTCCAACAAAAACAATCAATGAAACTCAAAAAATATACAGCATACAAAAGAACGATAGTTTGTGTATACATATACAAGGAGTTCCCGGTTAACAGAGAAATCAGTTAATGGAGTTTCAGTTTTATGGCACTTGGCTGCCAATGATGATGTTAGCCAGATTTTCTGTGCAAATATGACAATTTGTCCAACATTGCATTTTTCCTAACTATACAAACCTGAGGTCCTTTTACAATAGGAAGGTTACTAGCGGCAGCTGGATAGGTCGTAAGCTTTCGAACAAGGGGTTCGGTAGTTAACTGCTTGTTCGACAGTGCGCACGCCGTGCGACTGGGAGGTGAAGAATCACTTTTGCTTTAGGCCCAAGCAAAAACTGCAGAGTGAGGGGTGGCATGAGGTGGGACTATGTGTAAAAGGACCTGAGGTTTGTATAGTTAGGAAAAATGCAATTTTGGACAAATTGTCATTTGTTCTGACAAGGGATACAAACCTTTCGGTCCTTTTACAATAGGAAGACTCCCTTCTTGGTGGGAGGAATCTGAGTCTTTTGTGAACAGACTGATGTTTGCCCAACCTTGGAATGGCTCCCTGGTCATAAGAGCGAGGGAGGGATCCAAGCCTCTGTCCGATTGATCGGGGTGTGCACCGCAGGATCAATGGTCAGACCTCTGGACCAAGTACTAAGAGAGAGGCAAGCATATCTCTTCGTACCAGCAAGCAAGAACTTGTTCCCGTTTGCAAGAGGCAACATAAAGTTATGGGTTTGTCTCTTGTTGGCTTCCACTTCCCCCCCTTGTTGGGGGAAGTGGTGGATATTCGCTCCCATCCCTAGTGAAAGGGATAGGATGGGGCTCTGTCGAGTAGCTCACCTGCATCTCGTCCTTATCCAGCAGGGTGACGACCGTATCCCTCTACCCACAGGTAGAGGGGGAGAAAAAGATGGGAAGAGGAGCCAGTCACACTCTCATTCACTCATCCATTCTTAGTCACACCAGGACTCGATGCTGTTCAGCCTGTGAGGGTCTGGGTTAGCTACACAACGTGTTGAGCAGCCACCACGGGTCCCAAGGAAAAAGTATCCAAGGACCCGTGGGCAATATCCCGAAGGAAGAAGGAGGTGCATGTGGTCTGGTTGGACCAGACCCCTGCCTTCAGTACCTGCGCCACGGAGAAGTTCTTGCGGAACGCGAGGGGATGTACTTCTTCTAGGTCATCCCAGTGCTAACGAAGAGGCGTCAACACTCAGCCTGGGGTGTCGAGTTCTTCAGATAGCGCCGTCGCACCCTCACAGGACAAAGCAGCATCTCCTTCGCATCGAAGGCGGTGAAGTCCATTAGGGAGGGGATTGTGAACGACTCGAACCGATCGTCAGGGACCGAAGGGTTCCGAGCCTTCGCTACGAAGTTCGGTACGAAATCGAGCGTCACGGATCCCCATCCCCTGGATGCTTGACTTCGCAGGAAAAGTCATGCAGTTCCCTCAGAGGAGAAGAAGGGAATAGTCACATGACCTATCCCTCTTCTCGACTTCGGTGATGTCCAGTATCCATACTGGTCTATCCGTCTGCAGCGAAGTGTCTTGCATTCTCCTATCCCCATGCAGCAAAGTTCTTCTTCTCAGTAGTGGATAGGACACCGACACTCCATGGTGGGTGTCGATGGTATGAGTACTGGGACAAGCCATTAGGACGAAGTAATGATTGATCTGGAACAACTGAACTAAGTCCACAGCGTAGTTGGTAACTGACTCGGGCGCTCTGACAGCTGCCGACTGACTGCGTTCGCATTCGGTAGTGAGGCGAGATGTCCAAGCATCCGAGCAAGTCACGTGACCTTCGCCCTTAAAGGGTATGCCGAGAGACCAAACAAATCGTAATTTTGTTTGTCACTGATGCCGGACGGCGAGGTGATGATTCTCTTAAGGCATGTGCCCAACAGGCGAAAGTCAATTGCCTTCTAGAGACCGAGGTCCCTGATGGCAAGACATCTTCATAGCAGTTGAATCTCAGCTAAGGAGAAACAACACTATGTGGCGTTGAAGACGAAGGTGGACAGTGAACGCAACCTACGTCTTCACAACAGAATCAAGAGAAGGATTCTCAAGATTCTGAACCTGTGGTTACAAACGACTGAAAATGCTAACCGCTATTTCATTGCCGTCCGTTAGGAGTCGTAGTTGCAATGAAAGCGGGGCCTTTTCAGTAATGAAAACACAGGTTAGTACTGCCTGAAGAACTGCTTCTCATGGGCTGAACATTTGGAAGTAGAGCTGGCCGGTCGGGGAGTAGGCGATGTCTTCTGATACATCTGTTAATTCGGGGTGAACAATGAACAATTGCACACCTACGAATACGAGATATTTTGAAGACAAACTCAGATGTCTGCAGAAATCATTCCGCATTATCGCATTGCGATGTAGTGGGAGACTAGTACAGACTTCTGTTACAGTGCGGTAAACAGAAAGATGAAAGAGTCCAAGAGATATCTCTGTTGAAAATTCTCGCAATGTCGAAGGCGATCGTCACAGCAGTAGATGGTCATTCGTGTATGCGAGAATCCCCGTTAATCAGAGACCTAAGTCCATGATTGTTGGGCAGAGATACGGTTCGGTAGTCAATCAAACCAGGGGAGAGAGACATAAACGACCGTGCGTCTCGTAGAGCCAGCTGGTACTGAGCTGTAATCAGGCAGTTCAATACGCAGTAGCTCTCACTGACTTGTCATCCTGAGTTGCCAGGTAATCTATTCCACGAAGGAATGCGTTCGGCTAGAACCATTGAGCATAAAAAAAAACGCTTGAGCAATTATATTTAAACGAAACGGATTTCGGTAAATACAAAAGTTGAGTTGGTGTTGTCGTGACAATACCATAAGTATCTAAAATCGAAACTGGTAACTCCTGGGAGGTTGCAGGCAGTCCCGAGTTGGTTTAATTAGGATACTAGTCGAATCGGTCACAAACCATAGAGTTAACTACGGTATGCACCTACACCCCGGACAATTCAACTGCTTAACAGAATCATGTCGCGAGGGTAATATACGTAGTATATTTGTAGGTTTCTGTACAACGACCTCCATCCTAAATTCTTTTCCTTTGGAGGAATGAGAATAAGGATTGGAGATCGACCGCCTTCGTTCTCTAGTCAAGAGAGTGAAGGAGAAGTCTTCCCCAAAGGAAAGCTTCAATGGTGAACAGAATACCGAAGACGATAGTTCAAGCCAAACTGGATGTTCCCATCCGTTCTTCTCTATTCCAGGGTTGGTCGCCTACTGTGAGATATTCTTCCTTCAGCAGCAGTGCTCCTTCCAAACGCTAGAAATTCCAGGAATTCGAGCATTCGGCGAGGTTCCCGATTATCGTGGTAACAATGATTGGGGATTCTCGTCTAGCCCACTCTGGACCGTGGTTTCGCCTAAGTGTTTGAAAAAAACTCGAACACTCTGAGTGCGCAAGAAATTCCGCAGAATTCTAAGCACTCGGCAAAACCCCCCCCCCCCCGCAAATTCGTCAAACGATCATCGGTCGGTGGTCCTCTTGATTCCCATAGAAATCGAGGATGGGGCAGGATCCTTCCTCAACGACGGGGGCTCATGTCAGGTAGGACCCGAAGGTCCCCCCGGTAACGCAGTCCCCAATGTGGGATCCTACAGAGAACTCTCTGCAGGATCCCTCCCCTTTCCTCAAAGCCGTAAGGAGAGAGGGAATGGAGGAGGAATTGGATACTCGCTCGCCTTCCCAGCGGAACTAGCAGTTGGAGAAGAGAGTAGGAGCAGCCATCACTTTGCGGCGATGGCCTTCCAGAGTCTGGGAAAACGTATCGTCAGGAGAAACGTTTTCCCCCGAGGAGGGTTACGAACTCGCACTGTAGGTAAGGGTCTGCCGCCACTGTGAACGTCGTCTGGGTGGGGCTGATCGATACCTGACAGGAGAGAGTCGATACCGTCCTCTGACGCACGTAAAAACGCCGCTGTCGCAGTAGAGGAGGAGGAAGTAGCCTTTGCGGTCTAACAGACCTCAGCGAGCCGTCCGAAGACGAGAGACTTCACATGGTCCAACAGAGTCGGCAAGCTGCGATCGTGGCAGACCCACCGCCGATTTGGGTTCCTTCTTGGACCCCAAAACGACTCGAGCTGGGATGTGGCTCGGATGGTGGGAGCGGCGATCCTTCCCTGAGGTCGTCGTGCTGACGAATCAGCGCAATAACCTCGGCAAAGTTCCTCTGGATCCCTGGAGTGACTGTATCTTGCGGAGTAGGACCGTCAAGCCCCTCGAACAAGAGCATATCCCGAGAACCTCCCCCTTCAGGAGGGGGAACAGCGACAGACCCCTCTCGGTCTCCTCCTACCACTTGCGCGTACGTCCTGGTCGGTCAGAAGATCGTGCCTGGTACGTACGGCGTCGTGACGGGATCATGCGGGGTATGCCCCTCACGATCACTCCTCTGTGCCTCGCTCTTCCCAGTGTAAACCGAGGAAGTTGAAGGCGCGGGAGAGGAAGACCTGACGCTCACCTTCCGCTCGCTGGTAGAACCAGCGGGCTTGGAGGGCTGCAGGCGATCACCAACCCGTGGTGGGGATCGAGCTGCAGGCCTAGTCGAGCCGTTTCCCTGGGGAGAACGGCTGCACCGAGAACAGCGGCCTCAATCTCGTGTGTCAGAGGAGCTGCTGCTGGTTGCCCTACCCGGTGGTCAGGCGACCTGCAGAGACCACTGTCACGGTGAGACCGGTGCTTGTCCTCACGGCGTGTCAAACCGCTGGTGCCAGCCGTGGCTGGCACCGGCGATCGGGGGGACCTCTTCCTAGCCTCAGCCCGTGGCCGGTCAGAGACCATCACATCAACCCGGGTAGCCGGCTGGTCGCTGCGAGAGCGAGAGCTGGCCTGGTGAGAGTCACCTGGCGTCTGGTTCTTGGCTGCACGGCCACCGGCAGGTGACCGTACACTCAGTACCTCTTGCGAACGAGAGGCCGAGACAGAACCTGGTGTAGCGGCAGAGCCCCTGACACCAGGCGAGGAAGTACCAGTGTTGGCCGGTACCCCTCTGGTCCCCGTAGTCGTCTTCCTTGCGGAAGAAGAGACGGGCCCCGCTCCCAAAGGAGCAGGAGGACCAGCGGAAGAACCCCCCGTCCCACCCAAGTGAGATGGGCCCTGAGAAGCTCCCGAGGGAGACTTCTTAGGAGGGGAGGAGGCAGCCTTCTTCTTCCTCGGCTGAGAAGCCTTGGAAGTCGAAGGGGAAGAGGCGGCAGCCGACGACGACGACACCTTCCTCCTCTTCCTCTTCTTCGTCAGCTTCCTCAGGACAGACGTTAAGTCTGCCATCCAGGGCGGAGCCGGGGCTGCTGTTGCCGAAGCAACAGGGCCCGGACGCACCTGTCCGGACAGACCAACGTCTGGAGCAGCATCACCACGAGCAGGGACGACGTCAGCAGGTGCGGACATCTCAGGAACAGCAGGAATGGTAGGAACAGCCAGCACAGCATCGGCAGGTACAGCAGGCGGCACAGGAGGCGGGGCAACAGCCAGTGACATCCTGGGTACTGGCGGCAGGTCCAGGGGTGAGCTCTTAGGGCAGCGAAAGTCTGGTCGCGGCAACACGGCAAACCCGGGCGGCGGCGGCGGCACGCCCCTCCTCGGTACGGCGATCGGACCCTGGACAGCGGCTGTGGGCGCAGACCCAAAGACGTCCACACCTGACCAAGGTCATCCCTCGTGGCAGAAGCACCTGCGGAAGCAGCAGTCAGGTGATTAAGAGGGGTTCCCCCTCACGCGGGGGGGGGATCCCCACGCAGAGCGAACAGAAGACCCCGAATACAATTGTATGTCGGGGCACCGAGCGCCCTCCTCCACGCTCGACAGATCGGGTGAGGAGAAGGACCCTAATCCCCCCCCCCGAAGGAGAAGGTGCCATCCATGGGAGCAGAGCGGAGGGCAGGAAAGAAGACGAAGAATAGGATACCAAGGGAGTTGCAGGAGAGCTTTCCGACGACTTCCTGGCAGGCCTTCGCTTCCCCTACCCCCGCACAGCACCCGCTGCACCCATAACTAATACACGGCACGGCCCGAGAGCAATTGTGCCCTCGGCACCGAGCGCAAGTGCATAAGGATCAATTCCCGGGTATGAGGAAAATCTTGATCCATAATGAATATTGATGCAATAAATAATAATAATATATGAAAATGAAAAAGAATCCTGCATTTACGATTTACTTTCACACAAAAAGGTCTTGGGCCGAGAGCATTCGCACCCTCGGCACCGAGTGCAAGGGGTAAGGATCAATTCCCGGTTATGAGCAGAAAATTGATCCACAATGAATATTGATGCAATCAAAATAATATATGAAAATGAAAAAAAATGCTGCACTTGCGATTTCACTTCCAGACAAAATACAAGGTTAAGGATCAATTCCCGGTTATGAGCAGAAATATTGATCCATAATGAATATTGATGCAATCAAAATAATATATGAAAATGAAAAAGAATACTGCACTTGCGATTTCACTTTCAGACAAAATAAAAGGTTAAGGATCAATTCCCGATTATGAGCGGAACAATTGATCCATAATGAAAATTGATGCAATCAAAATAATATATGAAAATGAAAAAGAATACTGCACTTGCGAATTCACTTTCACACAAAATAAAGGGCTCGTGCCGAGTGCATTTGCGCCCTCGGCACCGAGCGCACAGGGCAAAAATATAAATGAAAAATGAAAAAGAGTACTGTACTTACAATTTTCACTTTCACCCAAAAATACACGGCTCGGCGCGAGCGCGCTCCCGCCCTCGGCACCGAGCACAAAGGACCTGGGGATCGATCTCAAGAAAAATGAAATTGTTAAGATACAATAAAGTTTTATAGTACATACTTACCTGGCAGATATATACTTAGCTAATGTCTCTGACGTCCGACAGAATTCAAAACTCACGGCACACGCTACAGGTAGGTCAGGTGATCACCCCCTACCGTTGCTGGGTGGCTGTAATAGGAACCATTCCCATTTTCTGACAGATTTTCTCTTCCACCTATCTCCTGAGGGGAGGCTGGGTGGGCCAATAAACGTATACTGTATATCTGCCAGGTAAGTATGTATAAAACTTTATTGTATCTTAACAATTTCATTTTTATACATGCAACTTACCCGGCAGATATATACTTAGCTGATTGGCACCCTTGGTGGCGGGTAAGAGATAGTTACTCAATATAAATAGCAATCCAAAAAACAGGGAAAACAACGTCTTGTTGTAGGTACTATAAATTATTCTTAAAACCTTGGTTCCTACCTTATTGGGCAGAAGACTTCATGAATACTGTCTATGAGTCTGCTTGCCTCAAGAATTTCAGTGAGGATGAGACCTGCCACTGAGAACTCTTCTGGATCTTGTCAATGAGGGCAACCCCCGCTTACTCGACAGAGCCTTGTCTTGGATCGTACCAATGGGGCTATCCCACTTACATGGTAGAGCCTTCACCTTCGTCATATCAACGGGGACTAACCCTCTTACAAGACAAGGCCTAGGTCCAAACCATTACAAGGAGCATGAAAACCAATCTCGACCACCTGACCACACTAATATTGTTAGAAACTACGATTTGAAAGTGGTACATTTCCCCGACCACTTTCAATCAACCATAAAAAACGACACCACAAAATTAAAATTTTCTAATCTACCTAAACTAAGTAAGATCGGTTTCAGCCCCCTGTCCCAGCACCGAATCCGCAAATACGTAAGGTCCAAGAGAGAAGCACTTTTCATAAGTGACACGTACGTCTCTCAAATAGTTAGATGCAAATACTGAATTGCATCTCCAGTATGTGGATTCGACTAAAGCCTGTAACGACATATTTTTGTGAAAAGCTAAGGAGGTGGCCACAGCTCTGACCTCATGCGCTTTAACTCTCAGTTGTCTGAAATGTTCCTCTTCACAGGATGTATGGGCTTCTTTAATAATATCTCTAATAAAGAAGACTTGGGCATTCTTTGACATAGTCCTTCTCGGATTCCTTACTGAGCACCAAAGGCTCTCCGAGTTTCCTCCCATTCGCTTCTTTCTTTCTAGATAGAATAGAACTTGAGGATCCTGACTGGACATAAGGTCCTCTCTACTTCTCTCCCCACCAGGAACAACAGTCCTTTAATTTCAAACGTCCTTGGCCAAGGCTTAGAAGGATTCTCATTTTTGGCTAAAAATAGGGGGTTAAAGGAGCATACTGCAGATCCTTCTTAAAGCCCACTATGCCTTCTAAAGCCTGAAGTTTGCTTATTCTCTTAGCTGAGGCTAATGCAAACAGGAAGAGAGATTTCCTAGTCAGATCTCTAAATGATGAATTATTAGGAGGTTCAAACTTCTCTGACAAGGAATTTCAACACCACATCCAGGTTCCAGCTAGGTGGTTTAGACGTTTTGGACTTCGAAGTCTCGAAGGACCTAATTAAGTCATGCAGGTCTTTATCCTCTGTGATGTTTAGTCCTGTATGTCTAAAAACCAAGGAAAGCATCCTCTTATAACCTTTCATGGTAGAGACTGCTAGGTTACATTTCTGCCTCAAATATAGCAGGAAATCCGCTATCTCCGTCACAGAGGTACTGGAAGAGGATACATTCTGATTCCTGGCCCACCTTCGGAAGACCTCCCACTTCAACTGGTACACGCGTATAGTTGAGGGTCTTCTGGCTCTTGCAATTGCCTTTGCAGCTGCGAGTGAAAACCCCCTCGCTCTGACGAGTCCTTCGACAGTCTGAAGGCAGTCAGACCGAGAGCGGGGAGGTTTTTGTGGTATCTGTCGAAGTGGGGCTGTCTAAGAAGATCGTTCCGTAAGGGAAGGGACCTTGGAAAATCTATCATCCATTCCAGTACCTCTGTGAACCAATCTTGAGCTGGCCAGAATGGGGCGATGAGGGTCAGCTTTGCTCCCTCCGCCGAGACAAACTTTCTTATGACTTCTCCTATGATCTTGAAAGGAGGAAAGGTGTACCTGTCTATTCCCTTCCAATCTAGAAGGAGACCATCTATTGCTACTGCTCTCGGATCCGAAATCGGAGAGCAGTAGTTCTCCAGCCTCGCATTCCAATGCGTTGCAAACAGGTCTATGTTGGATCTCCCCCAGAGGTTCCAAAGTTCGTTGCAGACCTCCGAGTGCAGAGTCCACTCTGTGGGAATGACTTGATCCCTCCTGCTCAGCAAGTCTGCTCTCACATTCTTTTCGCCTTGTATAAACCTCGTTAATAGCGTGATGTTCCGATCCTTTGCCCACAGAAGAAGCTCCTTTGCCTTCTCGTAAAGGGAGAGGGAGTGAGTTTCTCCCTGTTTTCTTATGTAGGCTAGAGCTGTCGTGTTGTCCGAGTTCACTTGCAACACTGAATTTGAGACTTGAGATTCTAACTGCATGAGAGCTTGATGCACTGCCGCTAGCTCTTTCTCGTTGATGTGCCAGGACACCTGTTCCCCACTCCAGGTGCCTGACATTTCTCTTGAGCCCAGAGTCGCCCCCCATCCCACTTCCGAAGCATCTGTAAACAACACTAGGGAAGGGTTCGGTAACTGCAGTGATAGTCCCTCGTTGAGTCTGCCTGGTTCTAACCACCAGCTGAGCTCTTTCTTTATTTCCTTGGAGAGAGGAAAGGAGTCCAAAAGATCCTGATTCCTCTGATCCCAATTCTCCTTCAAGAAGAATTGAAGGGGTCTTATGTGAAGCCTCCCTAGAGAAACGAACTGTTCCAATGAGGAGAGGGTCCCCAGAAGACTCATCCATTCCCTCGCGGAACATTGTTCTTTCTCTAGGAAGGTTTTCACTTTTTGTATACCTCGATCCTGTCTTTCCATGGATGGATATACTTGAAAACCCCGAGAATCCATCAGAATCCCCAGATAGACAATGCTTTGCTGGGGATCCATCTGCGATTTCCTGGGGTTTATTAACAGTCCCAAGGACTGAGCTAGATCCAAAGTCGATTTTAGGTCCTCCAGACATCGATTCCTGCATTGAGAACGAATCAGCCAATCGTCGAGATACAGAGATATTCTTATTCCCTTCAAATGTAGCCAATGAGCTACGTTTTTCATCAGTCCCGTGAAAACTTGGGAAGCTGTGGCAAGACCGAAACAAAGGGCGCGAAACTGAAACACTTGGCCCTGTACCATAAACCTTAGGTACTTTCTGGACAAGGGATGAATGGGTACATGAAAGTAGGCATCTTGTAGGTCCAGGGACACCATCCAATCCCCCTGCCTTAGCGCTGCGAGAACAGATGAAATCGTCTCCATTGTAAACTTTGTTTTGATCACAAAGTGATTTAGGGCGCTTACGTCCAGTACTGGTCTCCACTCCCGAGGCTTTCGGTACCAGGAAGAGGCGATTGTAAAAGCCTGGGGACTGAAGGTCTTGAACCTTTTCTATCGCCTCCTTTTCGAACATCAGTTGCACCAGATGTAGGAGGGCTTGGTTTTTTAAAGGATCACTGTATCTTGCCGCCAACTCCCTTGGCGTGGTGGTTAAGGGAGGTTTTTCCCTGAAGGGGATAAGATATCCTCTCTCGAGGATAGAGAGGGACCAGTTGTCCGCCCCTCTCTGAGCCCAGACTTTTGCAAACTTCAAAAGTCTGGCTCCTACTGGAGTCTGGAGGACTCCTGTCTCATTGTGGCTTAGAGAATGGTCTTCGAGAAGATCGTCCTCTCTTGAACGGTCTCCTACTCTTAAGAGTGGGTCTAGAGGTTGCTCGTCCTCGAAAGGGCTGTTGGAACGAAGCCTTATGCGTCCCTCCCTCTCTTTTAGCCATAGGCACAGTCGGTTTAAGCCTTTTGGCCGATTGAGCAAGAAGATCTTGCGTAGCCTTTTCCGAAAGGGATCTTGATATGTCCTTAACTGTTTCCTGTGGAAACAGGTATCCTGAG
>NC_087216.1:33025261-33057393 GCF_015104395.2 Macrobrachium nipponense
CCTTGAATGGTCCCAAGGGTCATGAACACCAGGATTCAGATACCAAGGTGCTGAGGCTGCTTTTTCTAGAGGCTATGAAGTTTGGTTACAAGCCGGATGGCCTTTGGGAAGCACCTGGAGATATGCCATTGAGAGAGCTTAGGCTCTAGCTTAGTTTTCTTTATCATGACTTACTAGTGGTCTTTTAAGACTTATGATATGATTTTACCTGTATATTTACAGGGAATTCACTTAGGACCAATCCAGCATAGTGAGTTTGTTCCTTCACCTGTCTTATTAAAGGTATTTTTCTAAGAGAAATATCTACAGAAATTCCCGTTTTTTTATCAATTTCATCATTAAATGCATTTTTTGTGATAAACTATTAAAAAAACTAAGTATACAAATTTTTAGTGGGTTTATCTTGAGTTTTCAGCATTGTTATAGGGGTTCCAACTATTCATGGGAGGGGCGGGTCTGGTACACATCCTCCACAAATAGGGGGAGACCACTGTACAGTATTTTGTGGAGTCCTTGGGCAAAAATTTGGCAGTGAGGATTGGTCCAGTTCTGGGGTCTACTTCAATACTTTTGTAATTAGAGGCTGTGGCAAGGTTGGTGCTGTGGTCTAGTTCAATACTTTTGGAATATAGAGGCTGTGGCAAGGTTGGTGCTGTTGACTAGCAGCATCTGTCTTTGCCAAGCAGTGTTCTATAGGCTCCTGGGGCTATAAGACACTGCAGTTGAACTTCCATGTTCAATTGGCCTTCTCTTCTTAGGGACAGCAGAGGTTCAACTTCGTTTTTTCCTGCTTTCAGAAAGGTGGTAAGGGGAAAAAGACAAGGGGGAATCCAAGGATGTCTTTCCTTTTCCTATGGGTGCTGTTTGTAAGAAAATACCTGTCTCTTTTGAGTCCCTGATCTCTTACTGTTTTTCAGGTACAGTTCCTTGCTTTATTCTCAGCTCAAATAGGCCCAACCCTTAATAGGGGGCTATGTATTGCTGAAGATTGGCACTATTAGTCAGAGGAGAGCAACTTCTCCTTTCAAGGGACTAAAATGGTAGGTGTTTTTCAAATACACACATACTATATTGATCATCTCAGGAATACCTCAACTTCAGTGTCTAGGAGGAAGGTCTTTTGTTCAGGATTTTCATTCACTTCCCTCATGGTTAAACAGTCTTGAAGTTGGTGTCAACTTGCACTCTTTGGTGAGGGGTATACTGGATGCTTAGTAGTGATGAACTTTGAGATTTTGTACATGAACTTCCCTGACAGATATATACTTAGCTATAGTCTCCGACGTTCCCGACAGAATTTCAGATCTCGCGGCACACGCGACAGGTAGGTCAGGTGGTCTACCTTACCCGCCGCTGGGTGGCGGATGTACGAACCACTCCCGTAAGCTTGTCAGATTTTTCTCTGTCGCGGGAACGATAACAACTGTTGTCGGTTCCTCTCGATAGTTTTCGATTCTCGCTTGCCTGGAGTTAATTTGGACTTCTTTTGGTGACGTATTCGCTTTGTTTGGCTTGGCATACGCTGATTGTGGACCGGTTTGATTTTGAGTTTGATTTTCTTTAACGATGTCTGATCTAGATTCGGTAGTTAAAACTTCGGTTTGGTTTAGGGTTTGCGTGAATGAAGGATGTAAGGTGAGGTTGCCGAAAGCTTCGGTAGACCCCCACACGGTTTGCATGAAATGCAGGGGGAATGAATGTTCTTTTGCTAACCCTTGTAGTGAATGTAAGGGATTGAATGAAGAAGAATATAAGGCTCTCTCTTCTTATGTTAGGAAGTTGGAACGTGATAGAGTGCGTAAGGCTTCCTCTAGAAGTTCTAGCAGATCTAGAATGAGTGAGTTGGATGTGGATCCTAATAGTACTAACGTAGAATTAGAACCTTCTTCCCAAGTTGCAGCCCGGCTCCCCGCACGAAGCCGAAGATTTGCCTTCGGAGGCGGCAGCTCTGAAAGCCACAGAACATCGTTCTATGGATCAGAAGATTCGTCAGTTGGAAGGTAAGGAGAGTGTTAGTGATCAGTGCAGTGTCCCCAGTGTTGTGGAGGGTGCGTCTGACCGGCTCCTTAGTGCCTCTAGGCCTAGCACCTCTTCCAGACTCCCAGTTCCAGTGGAGGAGGGGAAAGTCGAAAGCCGCAGGAGGGCTAGGGAGAGCCCCCACCGGTCAGGCGTCCCCTCGGCAGATCCTGAAGTACGCTCCCAGGCTGCCTCGGATCGCTACAAGAAGGAGCTCCTACGCCAATGCTTCTCCTCTTCGTCGTCTCCCTCTCCGAAGAGAGGTTGGAACTCCCCGGATGCGTCGCGCCCGTTGAAGAGGGCTTGGAAGGCTCCCTGCAGTCCTTTGGCTTCTAGTCCGGAGGTTTTTCCGGAAGAATCGTCGGTGGAGGCGAAGAAACCCAAGAAATCCTGTGATCGTTCTTCTTCTCGCGCTCGGCCGCGCTCGGCGCCTGCTTCCGAGGAAGAACAAGAAGATTCTCCTACGAGAGTACTCGCGGGACTTCAAGCTCAGATCACGGCGCTAGCAGACTCTCTAGCAGTTAGATCACGTAGGAAGAAGGACGTTTCTCTTCCGATCAAGAGATCTAGGCGCCGCTCTTCAGAGGATCGTTCTCCTTCATATGGGGAGGTTTCGTATGAAGGTGGGGGCTCGCGTGAGCGCCCTCGCTCGCCTGGCTCTCTTTCGATTTCAAGGCGCCAAACATCGGTAGGACGCTCTATGGAGAAAGAAGTTTTTTCTCCTCCAGATTGGATTCCCGCTTCCGGTAAGCGCACTGCACCTGCTCATCACGCGATTTCTTCAACTCCCTCGCGTGAGACTTCTCCTCAGCAGCCTCAAGATTCTAGAAGGCGGCCCTTCTACAAGTAGGCGTTCTTCTTCCAGATGTCACTCTCCTCGAGTGTCGGATCGTGACTTCTCTCCTGACAGGCATCTAGAGTTCTGGTAGGAGTCTGTGTGCATGATAGACGGCCTACTGTTAGCCGCTCCCCCGCAAGGTAGGCGCCAAGAACCTACTGCACATAGATCTCCTAGTAGGCGCTCGTCTCTTTTAAGGCGTCATACTCCTGATTATTCTCCTAGGGGCAGACAACCAAGAGTTCTTTCAAGCGCCCTTTCCGTCCGTAGTAGGCCGCTCGCCCCGCTTCTACGGCGGCACTTCTCCTGACCGTTTGGTTCTCTTGGTAGGCACCAGGAATCCCGGAAGCGCCCTTCTCCAAGTAGGCGCTCGTTAGTTTTGAAGCGCCTTCTCCTGAATGTTCCCACTTGTTAGAACGTCAAGAGTCTCGCAAGCAGCCTTCTCCTAGTAGGCGCATTTCGCCTTCCAGTCGAACTTCCGTTGATCGTACGCAACTGGACAGGTATGGAGAGCCGCGCAAGCACTCTGCTCTCGATAGGCGCTCTTCTCCTGGCAGCCGCTCGCCTTCAGGATAGGCGCCATAGAGTATAGTAGGCGGGCTCGCCTCCTCGTAAGCGCCCTGTGGATATTTCCGAGGATTCTCGGAGTAGGAGCCCTACCTCCTCTCCTTCGGCTGAGATTTTCCGGATACCCTCGAAGAGGGAGTCTTATCGTAGACATCCCAGATCTTCTCATAGTTCTCCAGTGGATGTGAACTCTTCTAAGAGAGGGCGTTCTCCAACCTCTCGCTCAACTCCTGCTAGGATCCCTTCGTCACTTAACGGATCTTCCGCTGCTGCTGTCTCTTCTTACAAGAAGCTTACAGAGCTACTTTTACAAGTTTTTGGGGATTCCCTTACTCCTACGGCTCCTCCTTCTCCTCACTCACTTTTTTTCAACGGCGAAGACAGCGAAGAGTTCTTCTTGTGTGAGGATGAAGCCAACTCTTTCAATGAAGAAGGCACTGAGGAGTTTTGGTTCCTGGATGGCTTCCAAAGAAGAAGCGGGGAAAACGATGTTCGCTTTTCCTCCTTCGAAGTTATCAGGACGCGCTGGTTTCTGGTACGAAACAGGAGAGCCCTTAGGATTGGGTCTACCGTCTTCGGCTGATTCGGATTTTTCGGCGCTGGTAGATTCGACAAGGAGAACTGCCTTACCTCTGCTAAGACGACTTGGGCAATGAATGAATTGGATCATTTGCTCAAAGGTATGTTTAGAGTGCTAGAAGTATTTAAACTTCCTTGATTGGTCGTTGGGAGTCCTAGCCAAGAAAATTGAAGTGCCAGAGTCAATTTCGCCAGAAGATCTTATGTGTGTTTTGTCTTGTATGGACAAGTCGGTAAGAGACGGAGCGAGTGAAATCGCCTCCCTTTATGGGGCCGGGATCGTGAAGAAGAGGTCGGTTTTATTGTTCCTTCTTAACCAAAGTCGGTCTCCCATGCTCAGAGGTCTTCTTTGCTGTTGCTCCTCTGTCTACTCAAGTTGTTCCCGAAACATCGAGTGCAGGACATTTCGAGGTCACTTTCGGCCAAAGCCACCCAGGACCTTTTGGCACAGTCGGCAAGAAAAACCTCGCCCTTCCTTCCCTACCAAAGGCTAAGAAGGAAAAGGCAAGTGTTCGAGAAAAAAAACCCTTTCGAGGGGCATCTTCATCAAGAACCTCTACGTTTAGAGGTCGTAGACCTTCAAGAAGGGTAAGACTTTCGCCAAGTCTGTTAAAGCCCCCAAATAACTTGCAAGTCCTTCAAACAACGGTGGGCGCCAGACTCTTAGAGTTTGCGGAAGTCTGGGCCCAAAAAAGGGGCGGATCCTTGGACCCTTTCTATTTTGAGGAGAGGTTACCTCATCCCTTTCGTCGAAAGACCTCCCTTGACGACCATCCCAAGGGAACTGACGGCCAGGTACAGAGACCCCATCATGAATCAAGCTCTCCATCTAGCAGTAGTCAGATGCTGGAGAAGGGGGCTATCGAACTAGTGACAGACCATCATTCATCGGGCTTCTACAACCGCCTTTTCCTAGTTCAGAAGTCCTCAGGGGGATGGAGACCGGTGTTGGATGTAAGCGCCCTGAACTTCTTCGTAGAAAAGAAGAAGTTCACGATGGAAACGCCTTCATCAGGGCTGGCAGCACTTCGTCCAGGGGACTGGATGGTTTCCTTGGATTTACAGGACGCTTACTTCCACGTACCGATCCATCCTTCCTCGAGGAAGTTTCTCAGATTCATGATGGGGGGGAAAATTTTTCAGTTCAGGGCTCTGTGTTTCGGCCTCTCGACGGCCCCTCAAGTGTTCACAGGGGATTTTGAGGAATGTGGCTCAATGGCTTCATTTGAAAGGGGTGAGGATATCCAGTACCTCGACGATTGGCTAATAAGGGCCAATTCAGAAGATCGTTGTTTGAAGGACTTACAAGTACTTTAGAATTGACGAAGGCGTTGGGACTTCTCGTCAATGTCAAGAAGTCATCACTAATTCCCGAGCAAGAGTGTGTGTATCTCGGGATACAGATGAACTCTCTGAGTTTTCGGGCTTTTCCCTCGCAGGAAAGGATAGCCCGAGGATTCGAGAGAGTAACAACCTTCTTAGGGAAAGAAGTATGCACAGTTAGGGAGTGGATGAGTCTGCTGGGGACGCTGCTCCTCTCTGGAGCAATTTGTTTCCCTAGGAAGGTTGCACCTGAGACCGCTACAATTCTTTCTCATCGAATTGAGTCGTCGTTCTCAGATTTGACGTTTCTCCCCTGTCGTTATCCCAGGACATCAAGAAACATCTCTTATGGTGGACAGATCCCAACCTCTTTGCGAAGGGACTGTCTCTTCAATCACAGACCCCCAACCTGGTGTTGTTCTCCGACGCGTCGGACATGGGGTGGGGTGCAACTCTGGGAACCAGCGAAGTGTCAGGTACCTGGGTGGGGGACCAGGTAGCCTGGCACATCAACAGAAAGGAGTTGATGGCTGTGTGGTTGGCTCTGAAGGCTTTCGAGCCCAAAGTCAGAAGATCGGTAGTGCAGGTCAATGCGGACAACACTACAGCTCTGGCATATATCAGGAACAAACGGTAGGGGGGACGCATTCCTTCTTCCCTGTACGAGACAGCAAGAGACCTTCTTCTGTGGGCAGAAGAAAGAGGAATCAAGCTTCTCACCAGGTTCGTGCAGGGAGAAAGGAATGTAAGAGCAGATCTCCTCAGCAGGCAAGATCAGGTCCTTCCCACAGAGTGGACCCTTCATCTGGATGTATGCCAGAGCCTGTGGAAGTTATGGGGCAGGCCACACATAGACCTCTTTGCCACATCAAAGAACAAGAGGCTGGATCCTTACTGCTCTCCGATATCGGATCCAGAGGCAGTAGCAATAGATGCTCTTCTTCTAGACGGAAAACGGACTCGACGTCTACGCGTTTCCCCCCCCTTCAAGATCCTGGGGCTAACCATCAAGAAGTTCGTAGAGTCCGATTCAACGAGAATGACCTTAATCGCTCCCTTTTGGCCGGCCCAGAATGTCACAGAGGTACTGGAATGGTTGGTGGACCTTCCAAGAAGATCGCTCCCGCTAAGGAGCGATCTACTCAGACAACCCCACTTCGACAGGTACCACAAAAATCTCCTCGCTCTCAGTCTGACTGGCTTCAGACTGTCCAAAGCAGTTTGGTCAGAGCGAAAGGCTTTTCAGCAACAGCTGCTAAAGCAATCGCAAGAGCGAGGAGACCTTCCACCTTGCGTGTATACCAGTCAAAGTGGGATGTCTTCAGACGTTGGTGCAAGAGGAAGAACATTTCCTCTTCCAGTACCTCTGTGACCCAAATTGCGGATTTCCTTATTTTCCTCAAAGAAGAATGTCATCTGGTTGTGTCAACTATTAAGGGATACCGCAGTATGTGGCGGCGGTATTTCGGCATAGAGGCTTAAATATATCCGATGATAAGGACCTGCATGATCTTATTAGATCATTTGAAACCATTAAGCGTCCTCATATAGTACCGAACTGGAATCTAGACGTAGTTCTACAATTCCTTGGATCGTCTAGATTCGAACCTCCTGGCTTAGCCTCTTTCAAGGATCTGACGAAAAAGGCTATCTTCCTTTTGGCCCTAGCTACAGCTAAGAGAGTGAGTGAGCTCCAAAGCTATTGAGGGCAATGTAGGGTTTAAGGAAGATTCTATGGTGTGTTCGTTTCTTCCAAGTTCCTTGCAAAGAATGAAAACCCATCACGCCCTTGGCCCAGGAGCTTTGAAGTTCGTAGTTTATCTTTTCTAGTAGGGAAGAGCCTGAAAGAACTCTTTGCCCTATGAGAATTATGAAGTATTTCCTTAAGAGGAAGGAACAACTTAAGGCTAATCAAGATGTGCTTTGGTGCTCCGTAAAGGACCCAATCGGCCCATGTCGAAGAATGCTCTTTCCTTTTTTCTGAGAAGCCTTATTACAGAGGCACATGTTGCCTGTAAGGAAGAACATTTTTAGACTACTGAAAGTGAAAGTCACGAGGTGAGAGCCATCGCAACTTCGCTTGCATTCAGAAAAAATATGTCTGTGCGGAACTTGAATGGAGGCGACTTTTTGGAGATGCCAATCGGTTTTCGCAAACCACTACCTACGTGATGTAAAAATCACATATGATAAATGCTTCGCCTTGGGTCCTTTCGTATCGGCGGATTCGGTGCTGGGGCAGGGAGCTGAAACTTATCCTGTGTAAATTTTTTATATGTTACCCTATATTTTATATTGTTGTTTTTTGGTTGTCTGAAAGAGGTTGCAGGAGGCACCTCTTTTTTGTCGTAATATTAACCCTTGTATTTTGTTAGGTGGTCTGGTGGGTTTTTGGCTCCTTGCAGAGGTAGTGGTAAGGATCTGTTAGGTAAGCGGACAAGGTCCCTCTAACAGCATCCGACTTGGATTCTACCACAATAGGGGATCACATATCCCAGTGGTAGATCCGAGAGTCTTTCAGCATCAGGTCACGTCCTAGCTGTAGCTCTCCAGGCAATGCAGACTCAGAGATAGTATCTATGAAGTCTTCATCCTGAAAAGGTGAGAACCAAGGTTTTTATATCCTACAACATTAGTTGTTTCCCGTCTTACCTGTATTATTGAGCTGTCTCTTACCCTCCACCAAGGGTGCCAATCAGCTAAGTATATATCTGTCAGGGAAGTTCATGTACAAAAATGATATTGTTAAACTACAATAAAGTTTTGTACATACTTACCTGGCAGATATATACGATTAATGGCCCACCCAGCCTCCCCTCAGGAGACAGGTGGAAGAGAAAAATCTGACAAGCTTACGGGAGTGGTTCGTACATCCGCCACCCAGCGGCGGGTAAGGTAGACCACCTGACCTACCTGTCGCGTGTGCCGCGAGATTTGAAATTCTGTCGGGAACGTCGGAGACTATAGCTAAGTATATATCTGCCAGGTAAGTATGTACAAAACTTTATTGTAGTTTAACAATATCATTTTTTATCCACTTTTCCAACCAGAGAGTGAGCATCTGGTTTGCTGGTTTATGGTAGTAAGAAGTCTTTCCTTATGATTCTTGCATCAGCAAACTTGGGGAGGTTGCATGCAAGTTCCTGTTGTATCTGGGACAACTCACATGGTGGTGTCACCATTCTTTAGTACCCATGTTGTGCTTGTAGAGGTGAGTTGTGACTTGTGAGGATACCTTTGCTGCCTCTCTTGCCTTAATCTCAAGAAGTTGTGTCTTCAAGAGACAGAATGGCAGGACAACAGGAACTGTACATGGGAGTGCCACTAGATTCTTTTCCCAGGGATGCTTTCATGGTTGGACACATCCAGTGAGCTTTAGGCTGATGTTCAGATAACTTTCAACACAAGCTTTACCATTAGAGACAGGTAATGGATGAATGGTTCAAGATTTCCAGGTTCTGAGACTACACCTGGCTACTTTTTGGCATAACAGGTTAGCACTGGTGTTTCCTTTTCTCCAGGCCAGCTTTGGGTTCGCAAAGTTTCTTTCCTGGAAGGCAACCTCAAACATGACATTTTTATAATAAAATAACTCTTTGTATATACTTACCCAGTAATTAGATAGCTATACTTTCCGACTAAATGGTAGCTAAGATTAGAAATTCACTGTAACAATTATTTTTTGTTTTTGTGTAGGAATAGCCCCACCCACTATTTGGGAAGAGAGGAACAACTTGGTAAAAACCTGACAATTTGTTTATGCCCTGTGTCTTGCGAGGGGAGGCGGGTGGGCCTCTAATCTTTAATTACTGGGTAAGTATATACAAAAAGTTATTTTATTCTAAAAATGTAATTTTTGTTTAACTTACCCAGTAATTAAATAGCTGATTCCCACATTTGTAGGAGGTGGGATGCAAGGACATATATTCTGTTCCCAGTATATAAAGTAATGCTTATTCCTAACCTGTAAGAGGGCTGCTGCAGGATTATACTGCCTCTGGTTGGTGCTCATCTTACTTTGTAGAGATGTGGCAGTATAGCCAAGGGTTGCCTACTATGATAGTGGAAGCTTTAAGTGAAGGAAGTACTCCAGACGGTAATAAAGCGTAACATTTTGCCCCTGCTTAGGGCACACTACCATCACCAATATAAACAAAAAACAATACCTACACCAAACTGATTCTTAAAAATACCAATACCCATCCATTAAAAACTATGACTGAAGGGTATCCAGGTACACAGTA
This sequence comes from Macrobrachium nipponense, assembly GCF_015104395.2. Taxonomy (NCBI): domain Eukaryota; kingdom Metazoa; phylum Arthropoda; class Malacostraca; order Decapoda; family Palaemonidae; genus Macrobrachium; species Macrobrachium nipponense. Next base: position 33,034,829 of record NC_087216.1, read on the forward strand.
TCCCCAGACTCCCTTATAGCTTGACAACCTCTAATAAGGTGAGGAGAAAAGAAGGAAGATACAGTTCCTACGCATCTGCCCAAAATACCATGCCTGCCACTGCCAAAGGGCGTAAGATACTGCAGTCACTGAATGTAGTCTCTACTTCTTTACTTCTTTTAGGTGAAATGATGAACATTGATTTGTACCTCCAATAGGTGGCTAGCACGTTGGAAGATAACGAGAGATTGTGCTTGAGGGCTAAGGACGTAGCTACAAGCACTAATATGATGTGCTCTTGACTTTAAAAATTGGAAGAGGCTCTTATTTGATTTGCAAGTGAGCCTCCCTTATGACATGTCTGAAGAAAAAAAAAAACATTCTTAGTTAAAGGTCAAGATCGATCTTTCACTGGACACCACAGATTACTGGAGAAGGATAATGAGAGATCGTGCTTGAAGGCTAATGACATAGCTACAGCTCTAATATCATGTGCTCTGACTTGAAAAATTGGAAGAAGCTCTTCTTTGATTTGCGAGTGAGCCTCTCTCATTACATCTCTTAAGAAAGAGAAAGAACATTCTTAGAGTTAAAGGTCGAGACATGACTTTCACTGAACACAGCAGATTACTGGAGGTTCCTCGGATCTTCTCAGTTCTGTGCAAGTAGAACTTAAGAGCTTTTACTGGACAGAGTACTCTTTCTTCATTGTCTGATCCTAAGGTATCACTTAGATTTTTGATAATGAAAGAACAAGGCCAGGGTTTTGCCAGTGATTCGCTCCTAGCTAGGAATCCTAAACTGTAGGAGCAAACCGTGTCACCTTGCAAGAAGCCTACTCTTCTATCAATCGGTTGAATCTCACCGATTCTCTTGGCGGTTGCTAAAGTAATCAAGAATAATGTCTTCCTAAACAAGTTTCTGAGAGCCGTTGAACTAAGTGGTTCAAAATTGGGTCCTGAAAGCCATTTGAGAACCACATCGAGATTCCGTGACACTAAAGTAGACTTTGATTTGCAAGTGTCAAATGACTTCATGAGATCAGTAATATCTTGATTATTCCTAAGATCCAGGTCTCCATGTCAAAACACTGAACTGAGCATTGATCTGTAGCCTTTAATCGTAGACGTTGATAAACCTTTAGAAGTTCTCAGAAATAGTAAAAACATTGCTATTTCTGTTAGAGATGTCTCAGTAGTTGAGTCTTTATTGCTTCTGCATCAAGTATGGAAAATCGACCGCTATTGCTGGTAGACGTCTGCAGAAGATTGACGTCGACATCTCGCCATAGAGTCTGCAACTGCCTTTGAAAATCCTCTAGCTTTGAGCAACTTCTTGACAGTTTGAAGCTGGTCAGAGCTAGATTTGATAGACCATGATGATACCACTTGAGGTGCAGTTGTCTGATAAGACTGCTCTTAGGGAGCAGTCTCGGAAAGTTGCTGAGGGGTTCTAGAAGGTCTGGGAACCACTCTCTTAGTGGCCAGAAGGGAGATATCAGTATCATCGATGCATTCTGGTGGGACTTGAATTTGTTCAGGACATCACACCATCCTGAATGGAGGGAAGGCATACAGATGTTTGTTTGACCAATCCTGTAGCATGTCACCCATTGCTCATGCTAGGGAATCTGGCACTGGGGAGCAGAACAGAGGAACTCTGTGATTTTTGGAAGTCGCGAAAAGATTTATTATGGGAGTCCCTCATAACTGCCAAAGTTCTTGACATACAGACTGATTCAGCATCCACTCGGCAGAGTCACTTGGTCTCTTCTGCTCAAATGATCTGCTAGGACATTCATCCCTGAATGAACCTTGTTACGATGAAAGTTTGATTCTGCTTTGCCCAAACCAGTAGGTCCCTTGCTGTTGTGCACTGAGAGAAGGAATAAGTTCCCACCTTGTTTGGTGTTGTACGAAAGAGCTGTTGTGTTGTCGGAGTACGCTGCAACAGTTTTTCCTGCTACTTCTGGGGCAAAAGACTGAAGCCCTAGATGGACTACTCTTAACTCTTAGATATTTATGTGGTCTCTCAACTGTTCTCCCAACCACTTTCCTGATGCTTCCTTGTTCTCCAAAAGAGCTCCCCATCCTACATCCGACACATGTGAGTAGAAGCTGAGGTCTTGGCTCTGCACTAACAGCAACTTCCCTTCCAACAACCTGTCTTTGACTTCCACCAAAGCAGATGTTGTTTGATCTCTGGAGAAACAGGCGTGATGAAAGAATCCAGGTATTTCTTCCTCTCCCACCTGGCCTCAAGGTGTTATTGCAGAACTCTCATGTGAAGTCTTCCGAGCAAAACGAACTGCCCTATGGAAGCTGATAGTCCGAGCAGACTCATCCATTTGTTCACTGTGCATGAGCGAAAACACAGGAATTTGTCTATGATCTTGAGGAATGATTCCACTCTCTTGGGGGATGGAAAAGCTTGAAAAACTCAAGAGGTCAGTGTCATCCCCAAATACGTATACTATTGTCTGAGATGGGACCAGCTGGTACCTTAGTAAGTTTAGTAAAAGACCCAATTCCTGGGCTAAATGAAGAGTCTTGTGAAGGTCCTCCGTGCATTGGTCTTTCGTTGTTGATCGAAGGAGCTAATCGTCCAAATACAGGGTGATGTTGATCCCTATCAGATGAAGCGAACCTGATAGGGGAGCAGAACACGCATGAAGACTTTGGGGGGGCCAGTTGACAGTCTGAAGCACAAAGCTCTCCAGGTCATGTGAGGTAAAACTCTGGAGGGTTGTCATCTTTAAAAAGTGCAAATGGGATCACATCTTGTAAAAGTACATTAACTTTGTCTGTATGTGCTATAATTAAATGTAACATAGTACATACAGAATGTACCAGCACTTTTCTCCGAGGTTAAGAAAGTAATTTTCACAGAACGACAACTCTTAGTTAATGTCTCTATGTTTTACTAGTACATTAACAAATTCATTTTATCAACCAAGCAAGACTGAACATCATCTCGTGATCATGGAGGTCTTAATGACAAACACTGTGATTTATGTGCTGCCTTCGTATATCATATTTTCACAAATATAAATACGTAGTAGTATAAAAAAAATTTCCATACCGATTTTACACTTAAAAGCATGAAAACTTATACTAATAGTACTTATTTCAGAAATTAAACTAATTATCTGAAGGAATATCATCTTTGAAAAGTGTGGTAAATTTGTGAATGGGTATTGCATCTTGTAAAATTATATACACTAACTGTAGGTGCTGTAATTACCTTTTTATCATATTATGCTTGTACAAAAATAAAAAATAATAAATTTTAAATGAAGATTTTTTACGTAAGAGCTTTGAAACCTATAAATTTACATAAACATAAACACTTGTGCAGGGATTTGCAATGTTTCTAGAGGACTTGCAAATATTCGCGCTATTGTGAAGAACTTGAGTATGATAATTAGTTAGGTTCCAATGAAAAATTTGCGCAACTCAAATTGTGTAAGTTCGGAGTATTACCAGTAATACCTCAATCTTATGTGATTCGAGTTGCACGAATTCACAATTACACAAACTTTATATTGGAACCTAGCTATCATACGTGAGTGTTTCAAATCTTTGAGAAACCCTGCAAAAGTGTTTGATTAATTTTTTATGTAATTTATAGGTTTTCAAGCTCTTATGTGTAAATTAGATAACTAATTAAATATGACAAATTTTTTATCAATTTGTATTTTTCATAGCTAACAAACTTGATGTCTTAACAATAGGATAACTTCCAAGTGCCAGCTGATAACCGGTTAACACAATCAAAGATTGTAAAGCAAGGAATCTGTGATATCTGGCAACTCCTGCGCATACGAGATGATAGCTGGTCAGTGAACGCGCACCGGACCTCCTGATGCTTCAGTCGTTTCCCCAACCCAGGAAATATAATAAAAGAGAGAGAGGGGCGGCTAGAGGTGGATAGTAAAACGTTAAGACCTCAGGTTTGTTGGCTATGAAGAATACAAATTTATTAAAAATTTGTCATTTGTTCATATGTGGAACAAACCTTTAGTCTCAACAATAGGATAGACTTATACTTGGTGGGAGGTACAAGTATCGTAAAACGGCTGGGAGTTAACCCATCTGACCACCCTTCCTAGAAGAACGAGTTCTAAAGAAGGTGGCTCCATGCCTGTAAGAAGCTAGATAAACTGATATCTAACAACTCAGCCATCTGGGTTGAAACACAATGATATATGAGCAGATTCATTGCATCTAGGGAACCAAGGAAAATTCTAACCGTTCATGTAACAAACCATATAGCTACAGGGGTTTGTTACCACTCCTCACTTCCCCTTGCTAGAGAGAGAGGAGAATTCGCTACTGAATAGAGGGTTTGATTATTTCAACAATATAAAGCAAAACAACTATCAGTATGACTACCTTACTCACCTGTATCAGACCAGTCCAGCATATGACATGTCTATTCCTCAACCTGCCTGTAGGAAGAAGAAAGAAAGAAAGAGACCAGCCAACTCACTCATTCTCTCTTCCACCACAGGACCCAAGGAAAATGTGCCCAAAGAACTGTGGGCAACATCTCTTAGGTAAAAAGAAGTGAATGTGGATTGACGCAACCAGGTACCAGCATTCAAAATCCTGTGAAGAGCAAAATTTTTCTTAAATGCCAGAGAGGAACTTATATGTCTAACATCATGTGCTCTAGCCTTCACAGACTCAATGACAGAACCATCAAGAGACGAGTAAGCCTGCTTGATCACCTCATGGATCCAGAAAGAAATGGTTTTCTTGGAAACCTCTTTTCTTGGCTGACCAGTGCTAACAAAAAGCCTACGACACCTAGGTCTTAGATGGCGAGTCCTTATAAGATAGGAATGTAGGGCTCTGACAGGACATGGCAATAGCTCGTGCTGGTCATTGTCTACAGTCATTCAAAGCTGGAATGGAAAAAAAGAGGCAAATCTATCATCATGCACTGAGGGATTTTGGGCCTTGGCCACGAATTCCGGGACAAACTCAAAGGTCACAGACCCCCAATCCGTGATATGTTTCACATCATAACATGGAGCTCCCCATCCCTTTTCTAAAAAGCCAAGGCAAACAGGAAAACTGTCTTCAGCGTCAAATCCCTCTCTGATGATCGACCCAAGGGCTCGAATAGAGCTTGAGTGAGACTTCTCAGGACAGCCGAAACATCCCATGCTAGAGGCTTGAGTTCCCTCGAAGAACAGGTCTGCTCCAAACAGCTGAACAACAAGATCTAGGATGGAGAGATATCCACGCCTTTCAGTCATACGTAACACTAAACCTAACGCTGCTCTGTAGCCCCTGAAAGCAGACAGAGAAAGGCCTTTCTCATCCCTGAGAAAGTTAAAAAATCTGCTATATGCTGAACAGAGGTTTTGAATGGAGAGAAACCCCGTTGACGGTGCCAATCACAGTAGACTGCCCATTTCCTTTGGTAAACTGCTGAAGAGGACTTCATGAGGTAACTGGACATACGTCCCGCTGCCGTCTGAGAAAAACCTCTTGCTCAGAGGAAATACTTGATAGTCTCCATCTGTGAAGAGACAGGGATTCTACTAACTGGTGGAACCTTTCGACATGAGGCTGGCAAAGAAGCTGCCGCCACGGATAAGGCAAAACGGAGGGAAGGTGTACACCTCAAGTGTACACCTCAAGGTTATCCCAAGGGGGTTGGAAGGCATCCTCTGCTAGAGCCAGAGGATCTGGAACCACTAAACAATAAACTTCCAGCTTCCTGTTGAAGCAAGTAGAGAAGAGGTCCAGCATAGGCCTCCCCCAAACCTGAAAGAGCCTGTCCTCCATGACCTGAAGCAGAGACCACTCCGTACCCAAGATTTGGTCCCAATGACTCGGCCTGTCGGCAACCACATTCCTCTTGCCTGGAATGTATCTGGCAGAGAGCTCCACCGAGTTGTCGATTGCCCACTGGTGCAACTTGACCGTTAACGAATGGAGGTGACGACACACTAGACCCCCGTTTGTTCACATAGGCGACCATAGTGGTGTTGTCGGACATCAGAACTACCGAATGACCCTTTACCTTTTCCTGAAACTCTCTCAAACCCAGAAAAGCTGCCTTCAGCTCCAAAACGTTGATGTGTAGCAGCTTGTCTTCTGCACCCCAAACACCTGACGCAATGAGGTCCCCTAAATGACCACTCCAATCCGTGATAGAGGCATCTGAAAACAGAAGGAAGTCTGGAGGGGGAGAATGCAGAGGGATACCCACCAAGAGATTCTGGTCATCCAACCACCAATGAAGGTTGTGCCTCACCTCTTTGGATAGAAGAACTCTGAAGAGGGGAATCTCCTGCCGGGGACCAGTCTTTCAATCTCCATTGCAGAGACGGAAGATGAAGACGACCATGATGGACCAGCTTCTCCAGAGAAGACAAAATCCCCAGAAGGATCTGCCATTAGTGAGCTGGCTGTTCTGGTTGTGACAGGAACTTGCTTGCCACTAACTGTAACTTCTCCAACCTCTGGTCTCCGACAGAAAAATTCTCGATATTGCTTATCTATAACCATACCTAGATAAAAAGCTTTCTGGCTCGGAACGAGATTCAACTTCTCTAGGTTTACTATTATGCCTAGCTCCTGACAGAATTGAAGAAGGCGATCTCTGTCCTGTAGCAGTTTCTCCTTGGAGCTTGCGAAGATCAGCCAGTTGTCGAGGCATTTCAACAGGCGAATCCCTTGAGCATGAGCCCATGTTGAGACAAGGGCAAAGACCCTTGTGAATGAACACCTGAGGGGACGTGGTCAACCCAAAGCACAGGACCCTGAACAGTAAATCTGCTCTCCCAGAGTGAAGCAAAGAAACTTCTTGGACGAAGGGTGAATAGGGATCTGGAAGTAAGCATCTTTTAGGTCTATTGACAGCAAGAAGTCATTGTCCCTCACTGCTGCTAACACTGTCTGCGGTGTCTCCATCTTGAACATTGTTTTCCTGACAAAATGATTCAAGGTGGAAAGGTCGATTACTGGTCTCCAGTCGCCTATCACTTTTGGTACTAGGAAAATGCAACTGTAAAACCCTGGAGAAGGACCCATTACTTCCTCTATTGCTCCCTTGTTCAGTATTTTCATCACTTCTTCCAGAAGAGCTAAGAACTTTGGGGAGTTGCTAGCATACATCTGATTGAGAAAGGGTCTGTTCGAGAGGGGTTTATGGTTAGAGAAGTTTAAGGTAGTAGATATCCCACTCGCAGAACATCTACCACCCATTTCTCCTCTCCATAACTTTGCCACATGGCCCACTGGCCTGCCAGGCATCCCCCTACTCGTGGCAAAGGAGAAGGAGAGGCGCCCACTCTATTGACGACCCACTCTGCCCCTTCCTCTAGAGCCCCTCCCAGGCTTGTAGGGGCGGGATTGAAAGAGATGCTGCTGCTTGCTAGATTTAGCCTGAGAGGGGAACTGAGAGACCCTTGTCAAAGCAAAACCCTTAGGGGATTTAACAGGCGAAGATCTTACCTGTTGCTGAGGAGGAGGCGGGCGACGTGAACGTGCCTCCGACTTGGATACCGCCTGATGAACCAACCTGTCCTTAGTATTTGCCCATTGTCGGTTAATCGTATTCTCTAATTCAGTTCTTAGTAACAGAAACTGCGAATCAAGGAGATTCCCATTCCTGAGAGCCAATAGATTCAGAGTCCAGAGAACTCGCCACCTTGGACAAAGCTGCATCTCTCCTGGCTAGGAGGTGGTTAGCCCACAAGTTAGCACTAAGGTGGGCCAGGTAAGAAAATGCCTTACCACTGAATTGCAACAGTATAGTGGGTGAGAACAAACTCACTAAACCTCCTGCAGACCTATTCGAAGCAATTTTGGCTATCGTGGTGGACCACAAGTCTAGCCATGAGACTGTTTGGAAGATGGAAGCCGCCATAGTCTCTGTAGCTAAGGCCTCTTGTGATGACAAGGAAGGACCTTCCGACCTAACTTGCTCTAGGGTTAGACCAGGTTTAAGTCGGATCACGTCCGGGTTAAGGTGACAAGGCATCAAATGAACTACGTTAGTCAAGTAGTGCTTCCTATGCCGCACGATAGGAGGAGGAAGAAACTTGGACGACCCCTTGGAACACACAACAATCTTGGTCCGATAACAAAGCGTTCACACGTTGCAAAACAGACTGAGCGTGGCCCGACAGGGGAAGGTCAAATGAAGTCCTAGGATCCTGACAGGCACCCAGCAAGGCCTCTATGCATGTAGGGATGATAGAAGACTGAGCTTGCATCCTACACTCAAGATTGTTGAACTCAAGAATGAGATCAACAACATCTGCGAAGGAAGACAAAAATTCTTGAGTGTCTTCCTCCTCTTGCTCTGGGAACGGTAACCGACGATGTGAAGAAGAAGGCTTGCTAGTATCGTCCTACTTTTGCAACAACACTGATGAAGCTTCCCTAGGAAGGCTAGTATTCTGGACATTATTGATAGGAGAGAAGTCTCTAAAACTTGAAGACCCTGTGACCAAAGGTTCCCGAGCGTCATCATGCAACGACACTTGCGCACGGTCCTGGCTTGAACCGCATACGGGCTCGTGTGAAGAACCACGTTCACTATCGGTGAAACGATCACATACATGTACATCAGGCGAAGCACGTATACATTCACGGAAGGAATAATGTATGTGGCTGTGTGATGAGTCGAGTGCACGTCTGTGAGATGCCAACTGAGCACGGTCCCAAGACAAGGAACGTCGCTAAAGAGAGCTACTCAAGGTGAGTGACTCTTAAGGTTAAGACCTCTTCCAAGAAAACGAGGAACATGTCCACGGGCCAGGGAAGCCTCATGTTCCCAACCGTTAACCATAGTCTTGTCGAGTGAAGAAATCTAAAACACAGCTTGGGCCACTTCCGTCTCTGCAACTTTCGACCTTTTAATCGGCGCCTTATTGTCTTTACGGCGACGAACTGGAACTGGAACAGATGAAGAGGGAGTACCTCCAAAATCTTCAGCACGTACGTGCAAGTATGAGACAGGTCTGTGTACGGAGGGCGAAGACCCAACACTCATACTGGCACGAACATGTCCATGAGGAGAGAGCCGTGAAGAGAAGATGATGATGCATTACCAGCAATCACTGGAGACACATGACCATGTAACAAAGATGAGGATGCCTTCCTTCCACAAGTCTCACAGTCAATCCCACGAACATGAACCTGTGATGGAGAAGCACAACCTTGCGGGACAGCTGGCGAAGCACCCCTCTCACTTGAACAAACACAAACGTGCATGGGGAACACATGGTCATGAGAGGCAGAAGGTGAAGCACTCCCTCCACTCGCAGAAGACGAAACCACAAAGTCCTTGATCCTCCAACGTCTGATACAATGATGAGGCGGTGATGGAGAAGAAGCAGGAGAAGAAGATAAATCTCCTTCCTACGAGATCTCTTAGAAGCAGGAGGTGGAGAAGAGACCTTACATTTACTATCCGTCTTCGCTTCTTCGCAGCAAAGGCAGAAAAGACGGTAGGATGAGCGACCGCTGCATTCGATCTCAGACTGAGAGGGCGTTGGAAGTGACATCACGACATCTCTATGACCAGCACTAGATTGTAGTCGTGGCTCCACAAGATGGCAGCACTGAGAGCCAATGCAGAGGAGTCCAGGGGGATGCGGGAAAGCAATGGGGCCTGGAGGGCTGGTGCAAGCCTCCAAGAAATGCGACAACAGTCCATCCAAGGAAGGTGACCCCGTGCCCAAGTGACACCCAGACCGCCGCCATCTTGGATGACTATCTGAAACAAAGGAATTAGATGGTGCAGCCTCCTCCCTCTCGGGAAGATAATGAACCCGAGGGAAATTGGGCTACATTAAACATTACATCACCCTGTGGCACTTCTGATACTCCCATCGATGAATCAATGGAAGAAAAGGAAAGAACACTAGAACTAACCACGGGAAGAGCGATCGAGGGAGAGGGAGCAGCCAAATTGTCCAGATGAGGTGAAGAAAACCCCTCCCAAGAGGGAGAGTCGAAACTGCGATGTTCCCTCTTCCTATGAAACACCCTCCACTGCAACTTAGGCCAGGAACGACATTCCGGGCAGGGATTTGTAATTTTAAAAAAATTTGCTCTGCGCCTACTGCATGTCGTATGCGGATCCGTAGCCGACGACTCTAAAAACTTTGATAATAGAAAACCCTGAATGCCCGGGCACATGTTGACGAGGCTGTGAAGACTCATAGGAAGCCATAATAAACTAAAACAATCACACAAAACACGCCTAAAGACAGAACATGGGCACAAAACAACCGGCTTGGAAGGAGAGCAAAGTGCAAGCATCTACTCCCCAATGCGATTAAGGAAAGACAAGTGTCTCAAAGTCTGGTGTGCGGTCCCTGACCAGCTATTACCTCGTACATGCAGGAGTTGCCAGATCTCACAGATTCCTTGCTTCACAATCTTTGATTATGTTAACTGGTTACCAGCTGGCGCTTGGAAAGATATCCTATTGTTGAGACCGAAGATTTTTTCTGCTTATGAACAAAATAAAAATAATAATTCTCTCTCTCTTTTACTGAGATGAGAGAATTTTTATGGTACATGTATGTAAGTGTACAATGTTTATTAGTATATTCAAATATGTATTAATAATAATAGTAATAGTAATAATAATAATAGTTATAATAATAATAATAATGATAATATGGAATAGAAAAATGTGCCTTAGTCAACATACAAAAGGGCAAAGTAACAAGGACTGAAGGGATAAAGCTACCAGATGGGAACATCAAACACATAGATGAGACGGGATACAAATACTTGGGAATAATGGAAGGAGGGGATATAAAACAACCAGAGATAAAGGACACAATCACCATGCAAAGAAACAAACACAATCAGGAAAGAATATATGCAGTGACTCAAGTCAAAACTCAACGCCGGTAATATGATAAAAGCCATAAACACATGGGCAGTGCCAGTAATCAGATACAGCGCAGGAATAGTGGAATGGACGAAGGCAGAACTTAGCAGATAGACCAGAAAACAAGGAAACATATGACAATACACAAAACACTACACCCAAGAGCAAATACGGACAGACTATACATAACACGAAAGGAAGGAGGGAGGGGACTACTAAGCATAGAGGACTGCGTCAACATCGAGAACAGAGCACTGGGGCAATATATGGAAACCAGTGAAGACGAGTGGCTCAAGAGTGCTTTGGAAGAAGGACTGATAAAAGAAGACGAAGACCCAGAGATATACAAAGACAGGAGAAAGACAAGCAGAACAGAGGAATGGCATAACAAACCAATTCACGGACAATACATGAGACAGAGTAAAAACTAGCCAGCGATGACACGTAGCAATGGCTACTGAGGGGAGAGCTCAAGAAGGAAACTGAAGGAATGATAACAGCGGCACAAGATCAGGCCCTAAGAACCAGATATGTCCAAAGAACGATAGATGGAAATAACATCTCTCCCATATGTTGGAAGTGCAATACGAAAAATGAAACCATAAACCACATAGCAAGCGAATGTCTGGCACTTGCAAAGAACCAGTACAAAAAGAGGCATGATTCAGTAGCAAAAGCCCGCCACTGGAGCCTGTACAAGAAACACCAGCTACCTTTCAGTAATAAGTGGTACGAACACCAACCTGAAGGAGTGATAGAAAACGATCAGGCAAAGATCCTCTGGGACTATGGTATCAGAACACATACTGTGATAAGTGCAAATAGACCAGACGTGACGTTGATTGACAAAGTCAAGAAGAAAGTATCACTCATTGATGTCGCAATACCATGGGACACCAGAATTGAAGAGAAAGAAAGGGAAAAAATGGATAAGTATCAAGACCTGAAAATAGAAATAAGAAGGATATGGGATATACCAGTGGAAATTGTACCCATAATTATGGGAACACTAGGCACAATTCCAAGATCCCTGAAAAGGAATCTGGAAAAACTAGAGGCTGAACTAGCTCCAGGGCTCATGCAGAAGAGTGTGATCCTAGAAACGGCGCACATAGTAAGAAAAGTGATGGACTCCTAAGGAAGCAGGATGCAACCTGGAACCCCACACTATAAATACCACCCATTCGAATTAGAGGACTGTGATAGAGAGAGAGATGAATAATAATAAATAATAATAATAATAATAATAATAATAAGATAAATAATTAATACTAATAATGAATAAATGATTTAATAATGAAAAAATTTAACTGTAATTACAAGACTCATATGATAGTATTTTAAGTAAATAAAATAACCTCTCCACACTTTTATGCAAGGACAACTCTCTCTCTCTCTCTCTCTCTCTTACTCTCTTCGGTCGTCTATCCTTCTCTCTCATCTCTCTCTCTCTCTCTCGTCTCTCTCTCTCTCTCTCTCTCTCTCCTATCCTCTCTCTCTATCGTCTGCATCTCTCATCTTCCTCTCCTCTCACTGAGATCAAAGAATTTTTATGGTACTTGTACTGCATATATACATGGTATGCAATATCAGTGGTATTTACTGAAACCGAGACTGGCATAGATAGCTTACCCTAGTGTAATCTTGTAAATAAAGCGTGCAGTACACACAATATTTATGTTTTGGTACAAAATTTTAATGATTAGATGATGCACGAAATTGGAAGATACACAAGTAAGCAGTCCTCAGTTAACAGCGGGGCTTTGGTTATCGGCTGAGTGCCGGTAACTGAAAATCACTGTTATACAAATAAATTACATTAACGATGCCAAAAGTGCCTATCAGCACCATTAAACAGTTTTTGTTCCGACACGGGTTACAAACCTTTCGGTCCTTTTACAATAGGAAGGTTACTAGCAGCAGCTGGATAGGTCGTAAGCTTTCGAACAAGGGGTTCGGTAGTTAACTGCTTGTCCGACAGTGCGCGCGCCGCGCGCCTGGGAGGTGAAGAATCACTTTTACTTTCGGCCTGCTGGTGTGTAGACGTGCTCTTCATCGCTCTCTGCCCGCTTCATCGTCGTGTGCTTTCAGGATATTTGTGTTTTCTCTTACTATTTGTGTGTGTGTAAAAGTGAACTGTAAGTATGCATATTCATTTTTCATATACACTTTGTTTATTTATGATTATGGATCAAGGATCGATGTAATCTCGCGCCTCCTATTACTGTGCCCGGGGTTGAGGGGCGTAAATGTGGAAAATTGAGAGTTTTATACATGCAACTTACCCGGCAGATATATACTTAGCTAATGTCTCTGACGTCCGACAGAATTCAAAACTCGCGGCACACGCTACAGGTAGGTCAGGTGATCACCCCCTACCGCCGCTGGGTGGTGGTAATAGGAACCATTCCCGTTTTCTGACAGATTTTCTCTGTCGCCGGTGCTGGCAACAACTTTGTTGGTAGCTCCCGCATGGAATTCTTGCTTGCTTCGCTGAGGATGATTTGGGAAGTATTTGATCTTTGGCTATTGGCATACGCTGTTTTTGAACTGATTTGGAATTGATTGGAACTTTTTTAGGATGTCTGATGTAACACCTGGAACTCTGTTTAGAGTGTGTATAAATGAAGGATGTAAGGTGAGGTTGCCAAAGGCTACTTTGGACCCTCACACTATTTGTGTAAAATGTAGGGGAAGGGAATGTTCAGTTAAGGATACGTGTGATGTATGTGAGAGTCTAACTGAAATTCAATGGAAGGATTTAACTGCATATGTTAAGAAGTTAGAGAAGGATAGGATAAGGAAAGCTTCGGCTAGAAGTTCTAATAGATCCTGTTCTGTGGAACAGGATAGTATCTCTAACCCTGTAGTAGCTTCGCCATCTTCTTATGTGGTTTCAGCTCCTTCCCCCCGCAGCGAACTCGTAGATGCGTCTTCCGAGAGAGCCGCTGTGGAAGCGTCAATACGCGATTTGCAGAAGCAATTGCGTGACATGGATCAAGGTAAGGGTGAAGTGTACAGTGACGTGTGCAGTGTCCCCAGTGCAGTGGAGGGGGCATCTGACCTACTCCGCATCGCTCCTAGGCCTAGACCTCTTTCAGACTCCCATGCCCAAGGGAGGAGGAATGTCGAAAGCCGCAAGGGGGATGTAGAGTATCCCCAACGGTCTGGCGTCCCTTCAGCAGATCCTGTAGGCTCATCCCAGGCTGCTTTGGATAGCTATAGAAAAAGCATCCTAAGGGAGTGTTTCTCCGATTCGGATTCTTCCTCGCCTAAGCGTGGATGGAGCTCCACTTCCAAGTCGCGCCTTCTGAAAAGAGCCTGGAAGCCTTCAGAAGGAGGCACTCTAGACTCCAGCCCAGAGCCTTTTCCGGAGTATTCTCCCGCACCAAAGAGAGCAATGAGGTCTCCGGGGTCTTCGCCAGAAGGGATTTGTTCGTCTACCAAGAAGTTCTTGTTGGTCCTTCAAGTGAATCTTTCCTTTTCATACAATCAACTTACCTGTCAGATATATACATAGCTAAGACTCCGTCGTCTCCGACAGAAATTCAAATTTCGCGGCACACGCTGCAGGTAGGTCAGGTGATCTACCGTCCTGCCCTGGGTGGCAGGATTAGGAACTATTCCCGTTTTCTATTCATATTTTTTCTGTCGCTTGGAATGTAAACAACGTTTGCAGTTCCTCCTGACTTGATTTTTGGATTTCATCGCCATCGATCTTCTGGGCTATCTTTTGCAGGGAAGTACTGGATCTTTGGTTCGGCATACGCATATTAATTTGTTTTAATAACTTTGGCTTCGAAAATTTCGAAGAATTGTTTACGTGTAACTACCGAACTTTTCGGTAGACACTCACATAGTTTGCAAGAAGGAAAATTTTAATATTTATTCATAATAACGTGTAGTAAATGTTAGAATTGATTGAGCTAACTTCTTTCTTGAGGAAGTAAGGAATAGAATAGTTACGCTTCCTTTAGAAGTTTTTATAGCTCTCGTACTAACGAGCAGTTAGAGCATTAACAATACAAGTAGTGTTGTATCCTCATCTCCTTCTTACTTCACAGAATCTTCAAATTCATATTGCAATTTGAAGACAAAGGAATGTAGTTCAAAATACGAGCTACTTAAAGGTAAGAAGTGATTTTAGTGTTAGTGCAGTGGAGGGTGCGTTCTGATCGGCTCTGTTTCGCTCCCAGGCCTAGACCTCTTCCAAGCTCACATACCCAGAGGAGAAGGAAAGTCGAAAGCCTTACGGAGGTTATGGAGAATCCCCACCGATCAGGCGTCCCCTCGGCAGGATCTGTAGAATGTCCCAGACTGCCAAGTTCACTATTGGAAAGGCGTCCTAATTAGTAGAGGGTATGTCCGATCGGCTCTGTCTCGCTCTCAGGCCTAGACCTCTTCCAAACTCACAAGCCCAGAGGAGAAGGAAAGTCGAAAGCCTTACGGAGGTTATGGAGAATCCCCAAACCCCACGAGTCGGGCGTTCCCTCGGCAGGATCTGTAAAAACGTCAGACTGCCAGGGATAGCCATTGGAAAGGCATCCTTTAAAAAGTGCGTCTCTTCTTCCGTTTCTTCATCTTACATCCGAAAAGACGAAGAATGTACATGTTTGGAGTTTGGACGATCTGGCTCGTTCTCTGAAAACTAAGAGAACACTGACTCACTGAGCGAGAGGCTGGGCTGAGAGCCAGCCAGCAAGCTAGCACGAGCCACGTTCCAACAGCCAGCAGCGAGCCGCGTTCCAACAGACTAGCGCGAGCCGAGTTCCAACAGACTAGCGCGAGCCGAGTTCATACAGATAAACGCGAGCCGCGTTCCAGCAACTGAGCGCGAGCCGCGTTCCAGAACTTTTTTCTTGGCGCAAGGCACCTTCAAAGAGAAAACAGACGGCTAGACTGAGGAGCCTTATAGTAGAGTGGCAATCAGAAGGATACTTCCATTGAACGTTTACTGGCAAGAGGCTTGTATAACAAGACTAGAGGCGCTCGGATCTATCAGGGCGCACGTTACCTTCCACGCAAGCGGAACGTTCCAGGAGCGAGTTTCCTTTCTAGCGTGCGGAACATTCCAGGCGCGCGGAACTATCCAGACGCCAGGCGCTAGGCGCAAGGATCCAGACGCCAGGCGTCAGAAGATTCCAAAATCTTCATTTGAGAGAGAGGTCAGTCGCGAGACTCCTCTTTGAGTTTTTTAACTTGAGCAACTTTCCCCTGGCAAATGTGCAAGATGTCGCAAAGGCGGCCGTTGCTTTTGTCAGAAGGATTCTGATACTAAGAGAAGCCCCTTTTCATTATTCAGAAGACTCCTGTGTTAGGCAGTTCCTCTCAATGCGGACTCTCTCCTTCATCCATGCTCTTCCCTCGTTTTGAGGAGGCAAGAGCTTTGGGAGTTTTTCTTAATAAGAATCTCATCGACGTTTGGGTATGATGGCGGATAGGAAATATCTACTTCCTTCCGTAAACCGTAGTGATGAACAGGAATTCTGTCTCTTCCACGATTTATGAGGAAATCACAAAGATTTAAAGAGTTCCTGGATTAACTTCCTTCCTTAAGGATATATATATACTCTTTCTATCATTCTATTAACGAAAAGAACAAAGATAGTAGAAGGTAGTAGAGTTTCTGCTGTATGAGAATACGATACGGTCAAATCATGTACACATACCGTAGTTACTTCTTTTCTGTGCAACTCAATTACCAGTATCCTTCTACGACTTTCCTAGGAAGGACTACGCTTAAAGGGATTGTTAAGACAACACCTACTTAGCTTCTAGATTTATCGAAGTCTTGTTTCACTTAAATATGCTTTAATAAGAACTTCCTGAAGTTCGATAATAATTTTATAAAATTCCTTTATTAAATGGAGTAGCTGGCAACTCTGGAAGAGTAAGGCCAGACGGCTAACGGGGACTGCTTTCGCTGAGAGCCTGAGACCAACGCAGTACGCCAGTTACTGTCAGTACCATGTAGGTGTCAGTCATGAGCGGTCGGGTGTATCTCTCTCTCCTGCGGGATGGAATAACTATCCGTATCTCTCCCCTACAATCGCGGTCTTAACCTCGGATTGAGGGGATAGTTAAGCTAACATAAATAAAATATTGTATGCCTTTTGCTAAGAAGCTTTCAATAAGAGAGATAGTACAACCTTTCAATGCTGTTTACCGTAGGTAACATTATTAAAGGATTCTATCGCTGCAGAACATTATATTATATAATGCTCTCAGGCTTACGAAAGCATAGCTTATTAGAGTACCTGCTCAGAAGAAGATGGATGAGTCGGATGGGAAACATTCTCTTTGGGGCAGAACTTGTTTCCCTGAATGGACTATACTACGTATATAAAGCTTTTTCCTACTATATATAAAGCTTTTTCCTACTAAGAACGGAATTAACATGTGAAAGGATGTCGGGTACCATAAAGGCACAGGTGTTCTGGCACATAACATAAAAAAAAAAAAAAAAAAATTTGCGCCAGAAGCGCCAGCCTGGCGCAGTGAGCCAAGAGCACCATCCAAGATTTTCTCGTTTTAGCGAGTTATTAACCTAAGAGTCCAGTAGCCTCTCGGACACCAGGCTCGGTAACGGCAAGATTCGTTCCTGATTTCGTTACCCATTTAATCACTTAGGCCAATTCCACGACTCTCTCATATCGCAAAGAGGATCAAGAATCTCTTTATTCGCTCCTATTCGCGTTAACAAAGAGATCCTTCTCGATCGACGATAATAACTGTTAACATGTTTAACATTTATTGGAAAGAGTTGTGAGAACCTGCGGAAAGTCTTCTTCATAGATCTCTCAGTAAGGTAGAAGACGAACAGGCTTCCTATAGACTGCTTCCTTTTCCTCGAACCAAGAGAGGTAGCAATATACGCCATCTTTATTTTTTTTTAGAAAGGGAAATAAACTTTAGTCTTTTTTCCCCTAAATATAAATTATTTGCAGAATTTAAGATAAAGGGCGTCAAAGAAAGAGAAGATAATATTTTATGCCTCATTTTGGCCTTAGAGAGGTTGGATTCACAGAGGTCACATTCTTCTCACAGCATGTTTTGGAAGTCTTTTCCAAGACAGTCTGAATATTCTATCAGCATCTATTATATGGACCTTAACAACCTCTCCACTCTGAGTCTGTCTGCGTGCAGACTGATCAGAAGTGGACATGAATGAGAGGATTTTTCAAGGTAAATGACAATAGTCATGGACAAGATATAGAATTGCTGCAGATTGTGCTAGAGGGAATGAGGAAACTGTCCACTTCCGATACCTCTGTGAACCACATAGCGGTTTTTTCTTCCCTTTCAGAGGGAAGAATCACCTTTGTATATATCTGTTATCAAAGAACGCAGTAAAAGGCTATACTCTGTCTCTATAAAGGGATTGGAGATAGCAGAAGATTAAGATCTTCGGGATCTTATACGATACCTCAATATGACAAGAGTAGGATATCATGTACTTCTAATGGGATCTTTTTTGTGGCCACAGATTCTATGTTCCGACAAGATGGAACTGCTCCTCATCAAACTTCTTTGAGAAATTTTTATGAGGGAATTCTTTCTTTCTCTTGGTCCCAAACGATCAAGAAGACAAGTGAATTTTTTTTTGAGCATTGGAATCTCGCATCAGATTCTATGGAGATTAGGCAATGGTTTCTTGCCAGCATAGTATGTCTGGCAAAAGAACTAAAACCCCCTATTCCTGATTCAATGTTTTCAGATAGAGGTTTCGTTGTCCAGCAGGGTACTTACGTTTTCATCTACAGTAGAATGGTTAAAACGTTTGCCTACAGAGTCTTTGGAATGCGATGATGGCTCGAAATGCTTCCCAGAAGATGTTAAGAGGGATACAATAAGGAGCTAGAAATCAGGAGTACTCCCAATTTCAGCTCGGAGTCTCCTTCGACTTCCAAGCTTCTTCCCTTCCTTCGGACAAGGATAGGGAAGATTTTGCAACGAGAAGCCCCTTCAACAGGTAAGAAGAGATCTCGTGAGCAAGGGAAGTACTCAAGAAGGATCCTCCTCGGAGGAAGACTTATCTCTCATCCTGTTAGATATCCTATCGTATACTGGATGTAGCTGACTACAATCACCTCCCCTTGCCGGAGAGGCCAAAGCTCAAAGTGGAAGAATTTCTTCCACCCTTCTCCAGTCTTGTGATTTACTATTGTGGATGTTCAGGACTTTCGTACAATGTAGCGCCAACCAGGAGCCTTATGCTAAAACAGGCGTAAAAAACGCCAGAGGCAGACAGCCCCAAGAACACTGTCATGGTCTGATGAGGAGAAAGACCGGGCCTACAACCTGACACAGATGAGCTAGATGCGAACATATAGGACAGATAAGAGTGTCCGATGTGGACATTGCCAGACATCCTCGAGACTCTACCAAGCTCGAAGCTCCGGCAAGTGGGGAGGAGCCAACCAGGCGCGAGGCGCCAGGCAGGCGCGAGGCGCCAGGCAGGCACGAGGCGCCAGGCAGGAGCGAGGCGCCAGGCAGGCGCGAGGTACCAGCCAGCCGCGAAGCTCCAGGCAGGCGCAAGGCGCCAGCCAGGCGCGAGGTGCCAGGCAGGCACAAAGCGCCAACCTGGCGCGAGGCGCCAGCCAGGCGCGAGGCGCCAGCCAGGCGCGAGCAGCCAGCCAGGCGCAAGCCAGGCTCTAGGCGCGAATCTCCAGCTAAGGTGCGAGGCGTCAACCAGATGCGAGGCGCCAGTCAAGCGAAAGGTACCAGACAAGCGCTAGGCGCCAACCAAGAGCGAAGCACCAACCAGGCGCGAGGTTCCTGCCAGGCTTCAGGCTTCAGTCGGGAGAGATCCATTTCAAGAAAGCCCTGGTCTTCTTTGAAACATGGAGATCTCCTAAGCACTTCATAAGTGACTTGATTCCTCCAAACAGCTGAGAATTAAAAGCGCAGGAAGTGCGCGCTTTTGCAAATTCTTGTTCTTTACATAACAATATGTCATATAAGACATATTAGCTGTGTTGTACGGTAGAGGCAACTCTGTGTTGACTTCTCATTACACAAAGGATGTCAAGTTAACCTACGAGAGATCCTTCTCTTTTGGTTTATACGTTTCTGCGGATACGTTACTGGGATAAGGAGCCGACACTGATCCTTAACTTTGAGTTAAAGTTTTTTAACTTAGTAGTGAAATTATTGGGGTTTTTGAAAGGAGTGTGGGGATAACTCTTTTCAATTTGAGCGCGAACCCTCGTATTAGGATCAGGTGATCGGGATCGGTGTTGCGCTCCTTCATAAGGTGTATTGTCATAGAAGTGGTCCAGTACCCATTGACAAAGTCCTTTCAGGCTCTGCCGAGTATGCGGTTCATACCCCATCGGCAGACCCACAAGAACTCTTAGCCATGGATCACATATCTCGCTAAAGTCTTGAGGTGATGCAGACTACCGGGCAACAGCCACGAAGTCTACCACCTATCAGATAGGAACCAAGGTTATTTATACCTGCAACATATGTTGTTTACCTGTCTATTCCATGTTAGCTGTCTCTTACCCTCCACCAAAGGGTGTCAATCAGCTATGTATATATCTGACAGGTAAGTTGATTGTATGAAAATGATATTGTTACAATACAATAAAGTTTCATACATACTTACCTGGCAGATATATAGGATTAATGGCCCACCCAGCCTCCCCGCAGGAGACAGGTGGAAGAGAAAAAATATGAATAGAAAACGGGAATGGTTCCTAATCCTGCCACCCAGGGCAGGACGGTAGATCACCTGACCTACCTGCAGCGTGTGCCGCGAAATTTGAATTTCTGTCGGAGACGACGGAGTCTTAGCTATGTATATATCTGCCAGGTAAGTATGTATGAAACTTTATTGTATTATAACAATATCATTTTTAGTAGGCTCCCTTTCAACAAGTAGGCGCAAGGAGCCTTCTCGCAGGAAGGACACCTCACTTCCAGTAAAGAGCTCTTTTAGGAGGCCATCTCCTAGTAGGAGGTCGGAGTCTAGTAGGCGCCTTTCTCCGAGAAGACCCCCTTCTCCTCCCAGAGTTTACGAAGACGATTCCTGTTATGCTTCGTCTCATCATGGAAGATTATCTTCTCCACCCAGAAGCTCTGATTCGAGGAAGATTTATGACGCCTCTAGACACCAAAAGATAGGCTCTAGATCCTCTCCGGTTAGGAGTAGGGAGATGTTTTCCACACGAGGAAGTAGCGATCACCTCTCTTCAGTCGAACGCTCTCCTAGGAGTAGGATCCCCTCTTCAAGCAGAAGAAAGGGGCTAGAGAGTTTACGCTCGTCCCGTAGAGAGAGAGGTGAGAAGTTCTCTCCCTCCAGAGATTATGACGGCTCTCCTAGAAGGCGCCAGCGTACTGTAAGCCGCCAGGATGATGGAGGTCATTTGCCTTCTCCAAGACCTGTTGCTCCGGATAGGCTCTCCTCAAGGGAGTCAAGCGCCTCTCCTCGCAGGCGTCAAGAGCCTGGAAAGAGCCTGATCCGGGGTTCGCGCCCCCCGACTGGGAGTCTCTCAAGAGTAGGCTCAAGCGCCTCTCCTCTCAGGCGACAAGAGCCTGGAAAGAGCCTGACCATGGATTCGCGCCCTACTCCTGGAAGAGGATCAAGAGTAGGCGCAAACGCCTCTCCTCGCAGGCACCAAGAGCCTGAAAGGAGCCTGATCATAGCTTCGCGCCCTACTCCTGGAAGACGCTCAAGAGTAGGCGCAAGCGCCTCTCCTCATAGGCGCCAAGAACCTGAAAAGAGCCTAGGCCTGGAATCGCGCCCTACTCCTGGTAGACGCTCAAGAGTAGGCGCAAGCGCCTTGCCGAGCAGGCGCCAAGAGCCTGGAAAGGTAGGCTCTAGAGCCTCTCCGCTCAGGTATCAAGAACCTGTAGAGTGGCAGGAATCGAAGGATTCTCATTACCCGAGGACAGGGAGTAAACATATCCTGGGGAATGAACTTGCTTCTTCCTCTTGTTTGCACTCGAACGGCAAAGGAGTCTCATACCTTCTAGGACTTCTTCACCTAAGAAGTCTCATTCTCCGAACGTGACCTTGGAGGAAGTCTCTGAAGAGGAAGAACCTAAAGAGGTAGGAGTCTCGGATTATAAGAGGCTTTCTTCACTTCTGCTTCAGGAGTCTGGGGACTCGCTTAGCTCGGCTGATCCTCCTTCTCCAGGTTCTCTTCTTTCGAGCACGAAACTGGCAAAGTCCCCCTCTTTTGTCAAGATGCGACCTACGCTTTCAATGAAGAAGGCAATAAAGAGTCTAGAGAACTGGCTCCTCGTTAAGAAGGAGGCAGGTAAGACAGTCTTCATGTGCCCTCCGTCTAGGCTGGCAGGTAAGCCGGGTGTCTGGTACGACACGAAAGAGCTGATGGGGTTAGGCCTCCCTTCTTCGGCAGACACTGATTTTTCAGCATTAGTGGACTCCTCTAGAAGGAGCAAATGGATCATTTGCTCAAGGGTCTGTTTTGCACATTAGAAGTCTTCAACTTCATGGATTGGGCCTTAGGAGCCCTAGCAAAAAGAGCTCAGGATCCTGAGTTCGTGACAATGGAAGTATTGGCCAGTGTCCTTTCGTGCCTGGACAAGGCGGTCATGGATGGATCCACAGAAGTTGCCTCTCTCTTTGGATCAGGAGTGCTCAAGAAGAGGTACGTCTACAGCTCGTTCTTAGCCAAGTCAGTGTCACCTTTGCAGAGAGCCTCTTTACTTTTTTCCCCGCTCTCAGGATACCT
>NC_087216.1:33057893-33082777 GCF_015104395.2 Macrobrachium nipponense
AGGTATCCTGAGCGGGGAAAAAAGTAAAGAGGCTCTCTGCAAAGGTGACACTGACTTGGCTAAGAACGAGCTGTAGACGTACCTCTTCTTGAGCACTCCTGATCCAAAGAGAGAGGCAACTTCTGTGGATCCATCCATGACAGCCTTGTCCAGGCACAAAAGGACACTGGCCAATACTTCATTGTCACGAACTCAGGATCCTGAGCTCTTTTTGCTAGGGCTCCTAAGGCCCAATCCATGAAGTTGAAGACTTCTAATGTGCGAAACAGACCCTTGAGCAAATGATCCATTTCTCACATTCCCCACGACGCTTTCGCTGAAAGTAAGGAGCGCCTTCTTGAGGAGTCCACTAATGCTGAAAAATCAGCGTCTGCCGAAAAAGGGAGGCCTAACCCCATCGGCTCTTTCGTGTCGTACCAGACACCCGGCTTACCTGCCAGCCTAGACGGAGGGCACATGAAGACTGTCTTACCTGCCTCCTTCTTAACAAGGAGTCAGTTCTCTAGACTCTTTATTGCCTTCTTCATTGAAAGCGTAGGTCGCATCTTGACAAAAGAGGGGGCTTTGCCAGTTTCGTGCTCGAAAGAAGAGAACCTGGAGAAGGAGGATCAGCCGAGCTAAGCGAGTCCCCAGACTCCTGAAGCAGAAGTGAAGAAAGCCTCTTATAATCCGAGACTCCTACCTCTTTAGGTTCTTCCTCTTCAGAGACTTCCTCCAAGGTCACGTTCGGAGAATGAGACTTCTTAGGTGAAGAAGTCCTAGAAGGTATGAGACTCTTTTCCTTCGAGTGCAAACAAGAGGAAGAAGCAAGTTCATTCCCCAGGATATGTTTACTCCCTGTCCTCGGGTAATGAGAATCCTTCGATTCCTGCCACTCTACAGGTTCTTGATACCTGAGCGGAGAGGCTCTAGAGCCTACCTTTCCAGGCTCTTGGCGCCTGCTCGCAAGGCGCTTGCGCCCACTCTTGAGCGTCTACCAGGAGTAGGGCGCGATTCCAGGCCTAGGCTCTTTTCAGGTTCTTGGCGCCTATGAGGAGAGGCGCTTGCGCCTACTCTTGAGCGTCTACCAGGAGTAGGGCGTGATTCCAGGCCTAGGCTCTTTTCAGGTTCTTGGCGCCTATGAGGAGAGGCGCTTGCGCCTACTCTTGAGCGTCTTCCAGGAGTAGGGCGCGAAGCTATGATCAGGCTCCTTTCAGGCTCTTGGTGCCTGCGAGGAGAGGCGTTTGCGCCTACTCTTGATCCTCTTCCAGGAGTAGGGCGCGAATCCATGGTCAGGCTCTTTCCAGGCTCTTGTCGCCTGTGAGGAGAGGCGCTTGAGCCTACTCTTGAGAGACTCCCAGTCGGGGGGCACGAAACCCCGGATCAGGCTCTTTCCAGGCTCTTGACGACTGCCTTGAGGAGAGCCTATCCGGAGCAACAGGTCTTGGAGAAGGCAAATGACCTCCATCATCCTGGCGGCTTACAGTACGCTGGCGCCTTCTAGGAGAGCCGTCATAATCTCTGGAGGGAGAGAACTGCTCACCTCTCTCTCTACGGGACGAGCGTAAACTCTCTAGCCCCTTTCTTCTGCTTGAAGAGGGATCCTACTCCTAGGAGAGCGTTCGACTGAAGAGAGGTGATCGCTACTTCCTCGTGCGGAAAACATCTCCCTACTCCTAACCGGAGAGGATCTAGAGCCTATCTTTTGGCGTCTAGAGGCGTCATAAATCTTCCTCGAATCAGAGCTTCTGGGTGGAGAAGATAATCTTCCATGATGAGACGAAGCATAACAGGAATCGTCTCCGTAAACTCTGGGAGGAGAAGGGGGTCTTCTCGGAGAAAGGCGCCTACTAGACTCCGACCTCCTACTAGGAGATGGCCTCCTAAAAGAGCTCTTTACTGGAAGTGAGGTGTCCTTCCTGCGAGAAGGCTCCTTGCGCCTACTTGTTGAAAGGGAGCCTACTAAAGAGGAAAGATTCGCTAGAAGGCCCAACAAGAACTTCTTGGTAGACGAACGAATCCCTTCTGGCGAAGACTCCGGAGACCTCATTGCTCTCTTTGGTGCGGGAGAATACTCTGGAAAAGGCTCTGGGCTGGAGTCTAGAGCGCCTCCTTCTGAAGGCTTCCAGGCTCTTTTCAGAAGGCGCGACTTGGAAGTGGAGCTCCATCCACGCTTAGGCGAGGAAGAATCTGAATCGGAGAAACACTCCCTTAGGATGCTTTTTCTATAGCTATCCAAAGCAGCCTGGGATGAGCTACAGGATCTGCTGAAGGGACGCCTGACCGTTGGGGATACTCTACATCCCCCTTTGCGCTTTCGCATTCCTCCTCCCTGGGCATGGGAGTCTGAAAGAGGTTAGGCCTAGGAGCGATGCGGAGTCGGTCAGATGCCCCCTTCACTGCACTGGGGACACTGCACACGTCACTGTACACTTCACCCTTACCTTGATCCATGTCACGCAATTGCTTCTGCAAATCACGTATTGACGCTTCCACAGCGGCTCTCTCGGAAGACGCATCTACGAGTTCGCTGCGGGGGGAAGGAGCTGAAACCACATAAGAAGATGGCGAAGCTACTACAGGGTTAGAGATACTATCCTGTTCCGCAGAACAGGATCTATTAGAACTTCTAGCCGAAGCTTTCCTTATCCTATCCTTCTCTAACTTCTTAACATATGCAGTTAATCCTTCATTGAATTTCAGTTAGACTCTCACATACATCACACGTATCCTTAACTGAACATTCCCTTCCCCTACATTTTACACAAATAGTGTGAGGGTCCAAAGTAGCCTTCGGCAGCCTCACCTTACATCCTTCATTTACACACACTCTAAACAGAGTTCCAGGTGTTACATCAGACATCCTAAAAAAGTTCCAATCAATTCCAAATCAGTTCAAAAACAGCGTATGCCAATAGCCAAAGATCAAATACTTCCCAAATCATCCTCAGCGAAGCAAGCAAGAATTCCATGCAGGAGCTACCAACAAAGTTGTTGCCAGCACCGGCGACAGGGAAAATCTGTCAGAAAACGGGAATGGTTCCTATTACCTTACCACCCAGCGGCGGTAGGGGGTGATCACCTGACCTACCTGTAGCATGTGCCGCGAGTTTTGAATTCGGTCGGACGTCAGAGACATTAGCTAAGTATATATCTGCCAGGTAAGTTGCATGTATAAAACTCTCATTTTCCACATTTACACCCCTCAACCCCGGGCACAGTCGTCGGGTAATAGGAGGCGCGAGATTACATCGATCCTTGATCCATATTCATAAATAAACAAAGTGTATATGAAAAATGAATATGCGTACTTACAGTTCACTTTTACACACACACAAATAGTAATAGAAACACAAATATCCTGAAAGCACACGACGATGAAGCGGGCAGAGAGCAATGAAGAGCACGTCTACACACCAGCAGGCCGAAAGTAAAAGTGATTCTTCACCTCCCAGGCGCGCGGCGCGCGCACTGTCGGACAAGCAGTTAACTACCGAACCTCTTGTTCGAAAGCTTACGACCTATCCAGCTGCTGCTAGTAACCTTCCTATTGTAAAAGGACCGAAAGGTTTGTAACCCGTGTCGGAACAAAAACTGTTTAATGGTGCTGATAGGCACTTTAATGTCATTTATTTATATAACAGTGGTTTCAGTTACCGGCACTCAGCCGATAACCAAAGCCCCGCTGTTAACTGAGGACTGCTTACTCGTGTATCTTCCAATTTCGTGCATCATCTAATCATTAAAATTTTGTACCAAAACATAAATATTGTGTGTACTGCAAGCTTTATTTACAAGATTACACTAGGGTACGCTATCTATGCCAGTCTCGGTTTCAGTAGATACCACTGATATTGCATACCATGTATATATGCAGTACAAGTACCATAAAAATTCTTTGATCTCAGTGAGAGAGAGAGAGAGAGAGAGAGAGAGAGAGAGAGAGAGAGAGAGAGAGAGAGAGAGAGAGAGAGAGAGAGAGAGATTGTCCTTGCTTAAAAGAGTGGAGAGGTTATTTTATTTACTTAAAATACTATCATATGAATCTTGTAATTACAGTTAAATTTTTATCATATCATTATTATTATTATTATTCTATTATTATTATTATTATTATTATTATTATTATTTATTCATTTATTTATTTATTTATTTTTTTTTTTTTTTTTTTTTGCTCTATCACAGTAGTACTCTAATTCGACTGGGTGGTATTTATAGTGTGGGGTTCCAGGTTGCGTCCTGCTTCCTTGGGAGTCCATCACTTTTCTTACTATGTGCGCCGTTTCTAGGATCACACTCTTCTGCATGAGCCCTGGAGCTAGTTCAGCCTCTAGTTTTTCCAGATTCCTTTTCAGGGATCTTGGAATTGTGCCTAGTGTTCCCATAATTATGGATACAATTTCCACTGGCATATCCCATATCCTTCTTATTTCTATTTTCAGGTCTTGATACTTATCCATTTTTTCCCTTTCTTTCTCTTCAATTCTGGTGTCCCATGGTATTGCGACATCAGTGAGTGATACTTTCTTCTGACTTTGTCAATCAACGTCACGTCTGGTCTATTTGCACGTATCACCGTATGTGTTCTGATACCATAGTCCCAAAGGATCTTTGCCTGATTGTTTTCTATCACTCCTTCAGGTTGGTGTTCGTACCACTTATTACTGCAAGGTAGCTGGTGTTTCTTGTACAGGCTCCAGTGGAGGGCTTTTGCTACTGAAACATGCCTATTTTTGTACTGGTTCTTTGCAAGTGCCAGACATTTGCTTGCTATGTGGTTTATGGTTTCATTTTTCGTATTGCACTTCCAACATATGGGAGAGATGTTATTTCCATCTATCGTTCTTTGGACATATCTGGTTCTTAGGGCCTGATCTTGTGCCGCTGTTATCGTTCCTTCAGTTTCCTTCTTGAGCTCTCCCCTCAGTAGCCATTGTCACATGTCATCGCTGGCTAGTTCTTTAGTCTGTCTCATGTATTGCATTGGTTTGTTATGCCATTCCTCTGTTCTGCTTGTCTTTCTCCTGTCTCTGTTTAGTATCTCTGGGTCTTCGTCTACTTTTTATCAGTCCTTCTTCCAATGCACTCTTGAGCCACTCGTCTTCACTGGTTTCCATATAGTATTGCCCCAGTGCTCTGTTCTCGATGTTGACGCAGTCCTCTATGCTTAGTAGTCCCCTCCCTCCTTCCTTTCGTTTTATGTATAGTCTGTCCGTATTTGCTCTTGGGTGTAGTGTTTTGTGTATTGTCATATGTTTCCTTGTTTCTGGTCTATGCTGCTAAGTTCTGCCTTCGTCCATTCCACTATTCCTGCGCTGTATCTGATTACTGGCACTGCCCATGTGTTTATGGCTTTTATCATATTACCGGCGTGAGTTTTGACTTGAGTATCGCCTTGAGTCACTGCATATATTCTTTCCTGATTGTTTGTTTGTTTGCATGGTGATTGTGTCCTTCATCTCTAGTTGTTTTATATCCCCTCCTTCCATTATTCCCAAGTATTTGTATCCCGTCTCATCTATGTGTTTGATGTTTGTTCCCATCTGGTAGCTTTATCCCTTCAGTCCTTGTTACTTTGCCCTTTTGTATGTTGACTAAGGCACATTTTTCTATTCCATATTATCATTATTATTATTATTATTATTATTATTATTATATACTATTATTATTATTACTATTACTATTATTATTAATACATATTTGAATATACTAATAAACATTGTACACTTACATACATGTACCATAAAAATTCTCTCATCTCAGTAAAAGAGAGAGAGAATTATTGTTTTTATTTTGTTCATAAGCAGAAAAAATCTTCGGTCTCAACAATAGGATATCTTTCCAAGCGCCAGCTGGTAACTAGTTAACATAATCAAAGATTGTGAAGCAAGGAATCTGTGAGATCTGGCAACTCCTGCATGTACCAGGTAATTGCTGGTCAGGGACCGCACACCGGACTATGAGACGCTTTAGTCTTTCATGTTCTGTCTTTAGGTGTGTTTTGTGTGATTGTTTTAGTTTATTATGGCTTCCTATGAGTCTTCACAGCCTCGTCAACATGTGCCCGGGCATTCAGGGTTTTCTGTACTCAAAGTTTTTAGAGTCGTCGGCTATGGATCTGCATACGACATGCAGTAGGTGCAGAGCATATTTTGTAAAATTACAAATCTCTGCCCGGAATGTTGTTCCTGGCCTAAGTCGCAGTGGAGGGTGTTTCATAGGAAGAGGGAACATCGCAGTATCGACTCTTCCCTCTTGGGAGGGGTTTTCTTTGCCTCATCTGGACAATTTGGCTGCTCCCTCTCCCTCGATTGCTCTTCCCGTGGTTAGTTCTAGTGTTCTTTCCTTTTCTTCCATTGATTCATCAATGGGAGTATCAGAAGTGCCACAGGGTGATGGCCCAATTTCCCTCGGGTTCATTATCTTCCCGAGAGGGAGGAGGCTGCACCATCTAATTCCTTTGTTTCAGATAGTCATCCAAGATGGCAGCGGTCTGGGTGTCACTTGGGCATGGGGTCACCTTCCTTGGATGGACTGTTGTCGCATTTCTTGGAGGCTTGCACCAGCCCTCCAGGCCCCATTGCTCTCCCACATCCCCCTGGACTCCTCTACATTGGCTCTCAGTGCTGCCATCTTGTGGAGCCTCGACTACAATCTAGTGCTGGTCATAGAGATGTCCTGATGTCACTTCCAACGCCCTCTCAGTCTGAGATCGAATGCAGCGGCCGCTCATCCTACCGTCTTTTCTGCCTTCGCTGCGAAGAAGCGAAGACAGATAGTAAACGTAAGGTCTCTTCTCCACCTCCTGCTTCTAAGAGATCTCGTAGGAAGGAGATTTATCTTCTTCTCCTGCTTCTTCTCCATCACCGCTTCGTCATTGTATCAGACGTTGGAGGATCAAGGACTTTGTGGTTTCGTCTTCTGCGAGTGGAGGGAGTGCTTCATCTTCTGCCTCTCATGACCATGTGTTCCCCATGCACGTTTGTGTTTGTTCAAGTGAGAGGGGTGCTTCGCCAGCTGTCCCGCAAGGTTGTGCTTCTCCATCAGAGGTTCATGTTCATGGGATTGACTGTGAGACTTGTGGAAGGAAGGCATCCTCATCTTTGTTACATAGTCATGTGTCTCCAGTGAGTGCTGGTAATGCATCGTCGTCTTCTCTTCACGGCTTTGTCTCTCCTCATGGACATGTTCGTGCCAGTATGAGTGTTGAGTCTTCGCCCTCCGTACACAGACGTGTCTCATACTTGCACGTACATGCTGAAGATTTTGGAGGTACTCCCTCTTCATCTGTTCCAGTTCCAGTTCGTCGCCGTAAAGAAAATAAGGCGCCGATTAAAAGGTTGAAAGTTGCAGAGACAGAAGTGGCCCAAGCTGTGTTTTAGATTTCTTTACTCGACAAGACTATGGTTAACGGTTGGGAACGTGAGGCTTCCCTGGCCCGTGGACATGTTCCTCGTTTTCTTGGAAGAGGTCTTAACCTTAAGAGTCACTCACCTTGAGTAGCTCTCTTTAGCGACGTTCCTTGTCTTGGGACCGTGCTCAGTTGGCATCTCACAGACGTGCACTCGACTCATCACACAGCCACATACATTATTCCTTCCGTGAATGTATACGTGTTTCGCCTGATGTACATGTATGTGATCGTTTCACCGATAGTGAACATGGTTCCTTCACACGAGCCCGTATGCGGTTCAAGCCAGGACCGTGCGCAAGTGTCGTTGCATGATGACGCTCGGGAACCTTTGGTCACAGGGTCTTCAAGTTTTAGAGACTTCTCTCCTATCAATAATGTCCAGAATACTAGCCTTCCTAGGGAAGCTTCATCAGTGTTGTTGCAAAAGTAGGACGATATTAGCAAGCCTTCTTCTTCACATCGTCGGTTACCGTTCCCAGAGCAAGAGGAGGAAGACACTCAAGAATTTTTGTCTTCCTTTGCAGAGGTTGTTGATCTCATTCGTGAGTTCAACAATCTTGAGTGTAGGATGCAAGCTCAGTCTTCTATCATCCCTACATGCATAGAGGCCTTGCTGGGTGCCTGTCAGGATCCATAGGACTTCTTTTGACCTTCCCCTGTCGGCCATGCTCAGTCTGTTTTGCAACGTGTGAACGCTTTGTTATCGGACCAAGATTGCTCTGTGTTCCAAGGGGTCGTCCAAGTTTCTTCCTCCTCCTATCGTGCGGCATAGGAAGCACTACTTGACTAACGTAGTTCATTTGATGCCTTGTCACCTTAACCCGGACGTGATCCGACTTAAACCTGGTCTAACCCTAGAGCAAGTTAGGTCGGAAGGTCCTTCCTTGTCATCACAAGAGGCCTTAGCTACGGAGACTATGGCGGCTTCCATCTTCCAGTCTTATGGCTAGACTTGTGGTCCACCACGATAGCCAAAATTACTTCGGATAGGTCTGCAGGAGGTTTAGTGAGTTTGTTCTCACCCACTATACTGTTGCCAATTCGAGCTGGTAAGGCATTTTCTTACCTGGTCCACCTTATGCTAACTTGTGGGCTAACCACCTCCTGGCCAGGAGAGATGCAGCACTGTCCAAGGTGGCAAGTTCAGTAGAACCTGAGTCTATTGGCTCTCAGTAATGGGGATTTCCTTGATTCGCAGTTTCTGTTACTAAGGACTGAATTAGAGAATACGATTAACCGACAATGGGCAAATACTAAGGACAGGTTGGTTCATCAGGCGGTATCCAAGTCGGAGGCACGTTCAAGTCGCCCGCCTCCTCCTCAGCGACAGGTAAGATCTTCGCCTGTTAAATCCCCTAAGGGTTTTGCTTTGACAAGGGTCTCTCAGTTCCCCTCTCAGGCTAAATCTAGCAAGCAGCAGCATCTCTTTCAATCCCGCCCCTACAAGCCTGGGAGGGGCTCTAGAGGAAGGGCAGAGTGGGTCGTCAATAGAGTGGGCGCCTCTCCTTCTCCTTTGCCACGAGTAGGGGGATGCCTGGCAGGCCAGTGGGCCATGTGGCAAAGTTATGGAGCGGAGAAATAGGTGGTAGATGTTCTGCGGGTGGGATATCTACTACCTTAAACTTCTCTAACCAGAAACCCCTCTCGGACAGACCCTTTCTCAATCAGATGTATGCTCGCAACTCCCCAAAGTTCTTAGCTCTTCAGGAAGAAGTGATGAAAATACTGAACAAGGGAGCAATAGAGGAAGTAATGCGTCCTTCTCCAGGGTTTTACAGTTGCATTTTCCTAGTACCAAAAGTGATAGGCAACTGGAGACCAGTAATCGACCTTTCCACCTTGAATCATTTTGTCAGGAAAACAAGGTTCAGATGGAGACACCGCAGACAGTGTTAGCAGCAGTGAGGGACAATGACTTCTTGCTGTCAATAGACCTAAAGGATGCTTACTTCTAGATCCCTATTCACCCTTCGTCCAAGAAGTTTCTTTGCTTCACTCTGGGAGAGCAGATTTACCAGTTCAGGGTCCTGTGCTTCGGGTTGACCACGTCCCCTCATGTGTTCATTCACAAGGGTCTTTGCCCTTGTCTCAACATGGGCTCATGCTCAAGGGATTCGCCTGTTGAAATACCTCGACAACTGGCTGATCTTCGCAAGCTCCAAGGAGAAACTGCTACAGGACAGAGATCGCCTTCTTCAATTCTGTCAGGAGCTAGGCATAATAGTAAACCTAGAGAAGTTGAATCTCGTTCCCAGCCAGCCAGAAAGCTTTTTATCTAGGTATGGTTATAGATAAGCAATGTCGAGAATTTTTCTGTTGGAGACCAGAGGTTGGAGAAGTTGCAGTTAGTGGCAAGCAAGTTCCTGTCACAACCAGAACAGCCAGCTCACTAATGGCAGATCCTTCTGGGGATTTTGTCTTCTCTGGAGAAGCTGGTCCATCATGGTCGTCTTCATCTTCCGTCTCTGCAATGGAGATTGAAAGACTGGTCCCCCCCGGCAGGAGATTCCCTCTTCAGAGAGTTCTTCTATCCAAAGAGGTGAGGCACAACCTTCATTGGTGGTTGGATGACCAGAATCTCTTGGTGGGTATCCCTCTGCATTCTCCCCCTCCAGACTTCCTTCTGTTTTCAGATGCCTCTATCACAGATTGGAGTGGTCATTTAGGGGACCTCATTGTGTCAGGTGTTTGGGGTGCAGAAGACAAGCTGCTACACAGTGTTTTGGAGCTGAAGGCAGCTTTTCTAGGTTTGAGAGAGTTTCAGGAAAAGGTAAAGGGTCATTCGGTAGTCTGATGTCCGGACAACACCACTATGGTCGCCTATGTGAACAACGGGGGTCTAGTGTGTCGTCACCTCCATTCGTTAACGGTCAAGTTGCACCAGTGGGCAATCGACAACTCTGTGGAGCTCTGCCAGATACATTCCAGGCAAGAGGAATGTGGTTGCCAACAGGCTGAGTCATTGGGACCAAATCTTGGGTACGGGAGTGGTCTCTGCATCAGGTCATGGAGGACAGGCTCTTTCAGGTTTGGGGGAGGCCTATGCTGGACCTCTTCTCTACTTGCTTCAACAGGAAGCTGGAAGTTTATTGTTTAGTGGTTCCAGATCCTCTGGCTCTAGCAGAGGATGCCTTCCAACCCCCTTGGGATAACCTTGAGGTGTACACTTGAGGTGTACACCTTCCCTCCGTTTTGCCTTATCCGTGGCGGCAGCTTCTTTGCCAGCCTCATGTCGAAAGGTTCCACCAGTCGGTAGAATCCCTGTCTCTTTACAGATGGAGACTATCAAGTATCTCCTCTGAGCAAGAGGTTTTTCTCAGAGGGCAGCGGGACGTATGTCCAGTTACCTCATGAAGTCCTCTTCAGCAGTTTACCAAAGGAAATGGGCAGTCTACTGTGATTGGTGTCATCGATGGGGTTTCTCTCCATTCAAAACCTCTGTTCAGCATTAGCAGATTTTTTAACTTTCTCAGGGATGAGAAAGGCCTTTCTGTGTCTGCTTTCAGGGCTACAGAGCAGCGTTAGGTTTAGTGTTACGTATGACTGAAAGGCGCGTGGATATCTCTCCATCCTAGATCTTGTTGTTCAGGTGTTTTGAGCAGACCTGTTTTTCTCCGAGGGAACTCAAGCCTCCAGCATGGGATGTTTCGGCTGTCCTAAGAAGTCTCACTCAAGCTCCATTCGAGCCCTTGGGTCGATCATCAGAGAGGGATTTGACGCTGAAGACAGTTTTCGTTTGCCTTGGCTTTTTAGAAAACGGATGGGGAGCTACATGTTATGATGTGAAACATACCACGGATTGGGGGTCTGTGACCTTTGAGTTTGTCCCGGAATTCATGGCCAAGGCCCAAAAGCCCTCAGTGCATGATGATAGATTTGCCTCTTTTTTTTTCCATTCCGCTTTGAATGACTGTAGACAATGACCAGCACGAGCTCTTGCCATGTCCTGTCAGAGCCCTACATTCCTATCTTATAAGGACTCGCCATCTAAGACCTAGGTGTCGTAGGCTTTTTGTTAGCACTGGTCAGCCAAGAAAAGAGGTTTCCAAGAAAACCATTTCTTTCTGGATCCATGAGGTGATCAAGCAGGCTTACTCGTCTCTTGATGGTTCTGTCATTGAGTCTGTGAAGGCTAGAGCACATGATGTTAGACATATAAGTTCCTCTCTGGAATTTAAGAAAAATTTTGCTCTTAACAGGATTTTGAATGCTGGTACCCGGTTGCGTCAATCCACATTCACTTCTTTTTACCTAAGAGATGTTGCCCACAGGTCTTTGGGCACATTTTCCTTGGGTCCTGTGGTGGAAGAGAGAATGAGTGAGTTGGCTGGTCTCTTTCTTTCTTTCTCTTTGTTCCTTTCTTCTTCCTACAGGCGGGTTGAGGAATGACATGTCATATGCTGGACTGGTCTGATACAGGTGAGTAAGGTAGTCATACTGATAGTTGTTTTGCTTTATATTGTTGAAATAATCAAACCCTCTATTCAATAGCGAATTCTCCTCTCTCTCTAGCAAGGGGAAGTGAGGAGTAGTAACAAACCCCTGTAGCTATATGGTTTGTTACATGAACGGTTAGAATTTTCCTTGGTTCCCTAGATGCAATGAATCTGCTCATATATCATTGTGTTTCAACCCAGATGGCTGAGTTGTTAGATATCAGTTTATCTAGCTTCTTACAGGCATGGAGCCACCTTCTTTAGAACTCGTTCTTCTAGGAAGGGTGGTCAGATGGGTTAACTCCCAGCCGTTTTACGATACTTGTACCTCCCACCAAGTATAAGTCTATCCTATTGTTGAGACTGAAGGTTTGTTCCACATATGAACAAATGACAAATTTTTAATAAATTTGTATTCTTCATAGCCAACAAACCTGAGGTCTTAACGTTTTACTATCCACCTCTAGCCGCCCCTCTCTCTCTTTTATTATATGTCCTGGGTTGGAGAAACGACTGAAGCATCAGGAGGTCCGGTGCGCGTTCTCTGACCAGCTATCATCTCGTATACGCATGAGTTGCCAGATATCACAGATTCCTTGCTTTACAATCTTTGATTGTGTTAACCAGTTATCAGCTGGCACTTGGAAGTTATCCTATTGTTAAGACATCAGGTTTGTTAGCTATGAAAAATACAAATTGATAAAAAATTTGTCATATTTAATTAGTTATCTAATTTGCACATAAGAGCTTGAAAACCTATAAATTACATAAAAAATTAATCAAACACTTTTGCAGGGTTTCTCAAAGATTTGAAACACTCACGTATGATAGCTAGGTTCCAATAAAAATTTGAGTAATTGTGAATTCGTGCAACTCGAATCACATAAGATTGAGGGATTACTGGTAATACTCCGAACTTAACAATTTGAGTTGTGCAAATTTTTCATTGGAACCTAACTAATTATCATACTCAAGTTCTTCACAATAGCGCGAATATTTGCAAGTCCTCTAGAAACACTGCAAATCCCTACACAAGTGTTTATGTTTATGTAAATTTATAGGTTTCAAAGCTCTTACATAAAAAATCTTCATTTAAAATTTATTATTTTTTATTTTTGTACAAGCATAATATGATAAAAAGGTAATTACAGCACCTACAGTTAGTGTATATAATTTTACAAGATGCAATACCCATTCACAAATTTACCACACTTTTCAAAGATGATATTCCTTCAGATAATTAGTTTAATTTCTGAAATAAGTACTATTAGTATAAGTTTTCATGCTTTTAAGTGTAAAATCAGTATGGAAATTTTGTTAATACTACTACGTATTTATATTTTTGAAAATATGATATACGAAGGCAGCATGTAAATTACAGTGTTTGTCATTAAGATCACAAGATGATGTTCAGTCTTGCTGGGTTGATAAAATCAATTCGTTAATGTAAGAGTAAAACATAGAGACATAACTAAGAGTTGTCGTTCTGTGAAAATTACTTTCTTAACCTTGGAGAAAAGTGCTGGTACATTCTGTATGTACTATGTTACATTTAATTATAGCACATTCAGACAAAGTTAATGTACTTTTACAAGATGTGATCCCATTTGCACTTTTTAAAGATGACAACCCTCCAGAGTTTTACCTCACATGACCTGGAGAGCTTTGTGCTTCAGACTGTCAACTGGCCCCCAAGTCTTCATGCGTGTTCTGCTCCCCTAGCAGGTTCGCTTCATCTGATAGGGATCAACATCACCATGTATTTGGACGATTAGCTCCTTCGATCAACAACGAAAGACTAATGCACGGAGGACCTTCACAAGACTCTTCATTTAGCCCAGGAATTGGGTCTTTTACTAAACTTACTAAGGTACCAGCTGGTCCCATCTCAGACAATAGTATACGTATTTGGGGATGACACTGAACTCTTGAGTTTTTCAAGCTTTTCCATCCCCCAAGAGAATGGAATCATTCCTCAAGATCATAGACATATTCCTGTTTTTTCGCTCATGCACAGCGAACAAATGGATGAGTCTGCTCGGAATGTCAGCTTCCATAGGGCAGTTCATTTTGCTCGGCAGACTTCACATGAGAGTTCAGCAATAACACCTTGAGGCCAGGTGGGAGAGGAAGAAATACCTGGATTCTTTCATCACGCCTGTTTCTCCAGAGATCAAACAACACCTGCTTTGGTGGAAGTCAGAAGACATATTGTTGGAAGGGAAGTTGCTGTTAGTGCAGAGCCAAGACCTCAGCTTCTACTCACGTGTGTCGGATGTAGGATGGGGAGCTCTTTTGGAGAACAAGGAAGCATCAGGAAAGTGGTTGGGAGACAGTTGAGAGACCACATAAATATCTAAGAGTTAAGAGTAGTCCATCTAGGCTTCAGTCTTTGCCCCAGAAGTAGCAGGAAAAACTGTTGCAGCGTACTCCGACAACACAACAGCTCTTTTGTACAACACCAAACAAGGTGGGAACTTATTCCTTCTCTCAGTGCACAACAGCAAGGGACCTACTGGTTTGGGCAAAGCAGAATCAAACTTTCATCGTAACAAGGTTCATTCAGGGATGAATGTCCTAGCAGATCATTTGAGCAGAAGAGACCAAGTGACTCTGCCGAGTGGATGCTGAATCATTCTGTATGTCAAGAACTTTGGCAGTTATGAGGGACTCCCATAATAAATCTTTTCGCGACTTCCAAAAATCACAGAGTTCCTCTGTTCTGCTCCCCAGTGCCAGATTCCCTAGCATGAGCAATGGGTGACATGCAACAGGATTGGTCAAACAAACATCTGTATGCCTTCCCTCCATTCAGGATGGTGTGATGTCCTGAACAAATTCAAGTCCCCCCACCAGAAATGCATCGATGATACTGATATCTCCCTTCTGGCCACTAAGAGAGTGGTTCCCAGACCTTCTAGAACCCCTCAGCAACTTTCCGAGACTGCTCCCTAAGAGCAGTCTTATCAGACAACTGCACCTCAAGTGGTATCATCATGGTCTATCAAATCTAGCTCTGACCAGCTTCAAACTGTAAAGAAGTTGCTCAAAGCTAGAGGATTTTCAAAGGCAGTTGCAGACTCTATGGCGAGATGCCGACGTCAATCTTCTGCAGACGTCTACCAGCAATAGTGGTCGATTTTCCATACTTGATGCAGAAGCAATAAAGACTCAACTACTGAGACATCTCTAACAGAAATAGCAATGTTTTTACTATTTCTGAGAACTTCTAAAGGTTTATCAACGTCTACGATTAAAGGCTACAGATCAATGCTCAGTTCAGTGTTTTGACATGGAGACCTGGATCTTAGGAATAATCAAGATATTACTGATCTCATGAAGTCATTTGACACTTGCAAATCAAAGTCTACTTTAGTGTCACGGAATCTCGATGTGGTTCTCAAATGGCTTTCAGGACCCAATTTTGAACCACTTAGTTCAACGGCTCTCAGAAACTTGTTTAGGAAGACATTATTCTTGATTACTTTAGCAACCGCCAAGAGAATCGGTGAGATTCAACCGATTGATAGAAGAGTAGGCTTCTTGCAAGGTGACACGGTTTGCTCCTACAGTTTAGGATTCCTAGCTAGGAGCGAATCACTGGCAAAACCCTGGCCTTGTTCTTTCATTATCAAAAATCTAAGTGATACCTTAGGATCAGACATAAGAAAGAGTACTCTGTCCAGTAAGAGCTATTTAAGTTCTACTTGCACAGAACTGAGAAGATCCGAGGAACCTCCAGTAATCTGCTGTGTTCAGTGAAAGTCATGTCTCGACCTTTAACTCTAAGAATGTTCTTTCTCTTTTCTTAAGAGATGTAATGAGAGAGGCTCACTCGCAAATCAAAGAAGAGCTTCTTCCAATTTTTCAAGTCAGAGCACATGATATTAGAGCTGTAGCTATGTCATTAGCCTTCAAGCACGATCTCTCATTATCCTTCTCCAGTAATCTGTGGTGTCCAGTGAAAGATCGATCTTGACCTTTAACTAAGAATGTTTTTTTTTTTTCTTCAGACATGTCATAAGGGAGGCTCACTTGCAAATCAAATAAGAGCCTCTTCCAATTTTTAAAGTCAAGAGCACATCATATTAGTGCTGTAGCTACGTCCTTAGCCCTCAAGCACAATCTCTCGTTATCTTCCAACGTGCTAGCCACCTATTGGAGGTACAAATCAATGTTTTCATCATTTCACCTAAAAGAAGTAAAGAAGTAGAGACTACATTCAGTGACTGCAGTATCTTACGCCCTTTGGCAGTGGCAGGCATGGTATTTTGGGCAGATGCGTAGGAGGAACTGTATCTTCCTTCTTTTCCTCCTCACCTTATTAGAGGTTGTCAAGCTATAAGGGAGTCTGGGGATACTGTGTACCTGGATACCCTTCAGTCATAGTTTTTAATGGATGGGTATTGGTATTTTTAAGAATCAGTTTGGTGTAGGTATTGTTTTTTGTTTATATTGGTGATGGTAGTGTGCCCTAAGCAGGGGCAAAATGTTACGCTTTATTACCGTCTGGAGTACTTCCTTCACTTAAAGCTTCCACTATCATAGTAGGCAACCCTTGGCTATACTGCCACATCTCTACAAAGTAAGATGAGCACCAACCAGAGGCAGTATAATCCTGCAGCAGCCCTCTTACAGGTTAGGAATAAGGCATTACTTTATATACTGGAACAGAATATATGTCCTTGCATCCCACCTCCTACAAATGTGGGAATCAGCTATTTAATTACTGGGTAAGTTAAACAAAAATTACATTTTTAGAATAAAATAACTTTTTGTATATACTTACCCAGTAATTAAAGATTAGAGGCCCACCCGCCTCCCCTCGCAAGACACAGGGCATAAACGAATATGATATTGTTATGATACAATAAAGTTTTATGCATACTTACCTGGCAGGTATATATATAGCTGTATTTTCTGAAGTCCGACAGAATTTAAAAAAACTTCCGACACACGCAGTGGTCGGTCAGGTGGTTAGTACCCATTCCCGCCGCTGGGAGGCGGGTATCAGGAACCATTCCCATTTTCTATTCATAATTTTTATTTCCACTGTCCCCTGAGGGGAGGTGGGTGGGTACTTGAATATATATATATCTGCAGTTAAGTATGAACAAACTTTATTGTATCATAACAATATCATTTTGCTCATGAACTTACCTGTCAGATATATATATATAGTTGAACCCCACCGTTGGAGGTGGGAAGGGACAGAAATAGAAGGATTTTGGGACACAAATGCATGCAGTATGATTTACATCTTGGTTCCACCTGTTAGCATAGCCGACTTCGTGATTACTGTCACCCAAGTCTGCTTCTGCTTTACTAGAGTTGCCAGCGAGGTAGAGACCTATGAAGCTGGTGCACTCCAGATGATCTGTCAACGGGGGCGTGACCACAATGTGACTAGACCATATTGACCATATCATGAGGGCTAAGAAGTAAAATAAATACTATATATAATTATATATATCACCACCTGACCAACCTAGCCAAAGTTAATGTGTGTTAACTAAGGCTTCAGAGTTAAGAAGTCGCCGTTGTCAGCGACTCCACAACTAAATTAAGAGCTCTTCCTAACCATTTTCTACAGGATAGGATGAGTAGTACTTCTTGTCCCCAAGATTGTGTCTGCAGACACGTATGGCCCTAGCGAGCAGCAGATCTCATATGCCATCTTCACATCTCGCAGGGAGTGTGAAGTGAACCCAGAGTTGCTTCGCTAAAACATGGTACTCAGGATGTTGCTGAGTGCCATGCTCTGTTGAAATGCTTCCGAGGCCGCGCCCTCACCTCGTGAGCATTCAGATAAAAAGCTTTCAATCTTTGTGCAAACACAATGAAGGAGCATTTTTTTGAAAGAACTCCTTAACCCTAAAACCAGGGTGTACTTCGATATGGGCAAGTCTGGTCTTTTTCGGAACACTGCAGATTGCCCGACTGACTTCGACTTTCTTGATTTTAAGTAGATAAAACTTGAGAGACCT
This sequence comes from Macrobrachium nipponense, assembly GCF_015104395.2. Classification (NCBI taxonomy): domain Eukaryota; kingdom Metazoa; phylum Arthropoda; class Malacostraca; order Decapoda; family Palaemonidae; genus Macrobrachium; species Macrobrachium nipponense. The sequence goes on from NC_087216.1 coordinate 33,075,710, forward strand.
GACAGGGCACAGGACTCTCTCTGGCTCCTGCCCCACTAACTTGTGCCATCCTTGCTTCCAAGATCCTGGCCCAAGGACAAAAAGGGTTTCCATTCTTAGGCCATAACGAAAGGCTTAGAGAGCACACCTCCTTGTGTTCTCTAAAGCCAAAACTTGTGACGATGGCTTAAAATCTCACTAACCCTCTTTGTCGTATCTAGGGTGGTTAGAAGAAGGCCTTCCTGATCACATACAAGAAGTTAACAGGCAGGAGAGGTTCGAATGCTTTGACATCACGAACTTCAGACTACGTCTAAGTTCCATATTGAAAGCTTCGATCCGGAAATGCACAGTCTGTACTAAAGTCAGGTGAACGACCAGTTGACCAGTCAGACGAATCAAGGACAGCAAGGCTGTACCCTGAAGACCAAAAGGCACTATTCTTAGCTGAAGGATGAGTGTCTGGACTGCCTGGGCGATTCAATCTAGGCAAACCTTGGGGGTGTATCAACGCAACCCAACGTCGTCCGCAATCGACTTCGTCAATAAGAAACTCAGGGCTACTATATGTCGCCTGATCTCGCACGAGTGTCTGACTCCGAGACAACAGGCGAGGCAAAAAGTAGATGGTGAGCTAGAATCGAGATTCCACAGACCTCAATGATCGTGAAGGTCTTTGTTGTTTGACAGATGCAAATCTGTCAAACAACATTCTCTGTTGTCTGTTCGCACTGGCAGAATTTTCAACTCTCGGCACCGCTAGACCACTGGTAGTTCAGGTGATCTCCCCCACGTTCCCGTGGCGCTGGTACTTGGAACTATTACCGTTTTCCTCAGATTTTCTCTGAACCCTGTCTCCTGAGGGGAGGAGGGTGGGAATTAATTATATATACCTGCCAGGTAAGTATGCATAAAACTTTATTGTATCATAACAATATCATTTTTATGCATGACACTTACCTGGCAGGTATATATATAGCTGATTGACACATTTGGAGGTGGGTCACAGACAGCAACATCGTCATAATTCAAAATAACTAATTTTTAAAATTATTTATTAAGTTCCTTACCTGCTAAGGTAGCTGACTTCGTAGGTCCTGCCTCTTAGCCTGCTAAACCTTAGTAGCTCTCAACTAGGATGTGACCTGTTTGTTGAGAAAGCTAATAACAAGGGTCTGACAATGGACGGGACCAATTGTTGACAGGAAACCCTAGCCCTCTCTTACCAGGGGCATTCATGCTAGGATAAGTTAGACCACCTGAACCACACACAAAGCTAACGTAACACATTACACTTCACATACTGAAGAGGAAATAACCCTCTCAGACAACCATAAAAAGAACACCACTTAATTAAAATACCTAGCATGTTAGTAATCTATCGTTGCTGCCGTCGATCGAGACGATTCGTACGGACTTTTGCAATCCTGTAACGAACCTCTAGATGATCGTTACATTCTACGCCTGTTGTTATAATAGGCTCTTTCTCGTAAACTCGAGCAGGGACCGAGAGAAGATACTTCTTAAGATACGAGAGAGCTGTGGAATATCAGAGTTGATGTGGACCACTGGTTCCAAAAACTCGTTTCGAGGACTGGAGGGACTACCGAATTGCATTTACTTCTTTCAGATTAAGATCCAGGACATCTGAAACACTATCCAGATGTCCGGCACCTTCTTTCTATCATGACGCACTGAGAGATGTTCAGAATAATTCCTAGATCTTGAATAATATTTCAGTTTCCCGGTAGGAAAAAACTGTGGTCTGAATTGCAGTCTATTCGGGGAAACAACTTCTTCAGGAAGGAAATGGTCCCCAGCAAGCTCATCCATTCCCTCCCCGAGTATGCTTACTTCCCTATAAGGCTGCTCTTTGCCTAAGCAGAGAGCATATAAAAGTGCAATGTTGCGGTAGACTCTTAGTTCTATACCGTGCGGTAACGAGCACCGAAAGGATTAAGAGATAACTCTGTTGAACATAGTAAGGCAAAACTAATGCAACGTTTATTCATTCACGTAAGAAATCCCCTCAATCTTAGGCTAAAGTCCGTGATTGTAGGACAGAGATAACAGTTTACGTCAGTCAATCCCGCAGGAGAGAGACGTAACCTACAGCGCATGACAGCGCACGATCTGTTACTGGTGGCTCGGTTGGAACTTGGACAGTCAGACACAGCAGCAGCCAGCAGCTTACGAACGTCGTCTCTTAACTTTATGTCTGGGTTGCCAGCTACCCTATTCTACGAAGAAATAGGTCCGTTATTTTTTGAACAAAAAGAGACTCTCAAGCTGGTATCTTTAAGCGAAACAGAAAACGCTAAATATATAGATGCGTTTGTGTCGTCAGAACACTACCATACAACGGTAAAAGATAATTCGGAAACTCCTGGAAGGCTGCAGGGAGTGACGATTAAATGTCCTTAAAATAGTAGACAATAGACCTCTCGGTTGCCATCCGAAGAGGTAACTACAGCAAGCGTGTATGACTTGAACCAACCAGTAGTAAACTAACGCAAGGCAAAAAATTTTATTATATCACAATAAAGTTTGTTCATACTTACCTGGCAGACATATATAGCTGAATTCGGAAATACAGCTACATACATATCTGACAGGCAAGTTTCATGAACAAAACTTAGAGAATCGAAGCAGACATCTCAAGCTTCTTAAGATACTGGACATAAGCGTTCATTGACGTAGTCTACAAGTCTATTTCTTGTACGAGTCTGCGAATGAGGAAGGAGAGCTCTTCCGAACCTTGTCCTTATTCGCTTACGCAATATCAAGTTAATGAGATGTTTGTCAATAAGAACTAACCCATTAACGGTACAGAGAGATATTTTGTCAATGAGGGAGACCCACTTACTTGACAAAACGATAGTATTCAGTTGGTCAATGGGGGAAAGTCACTGAATTGACAACACGTAATCCAGGAAGTCGAGCCTTTTATTTTTCGATTCCCGTCTCAAACAAGGAAGGGACAAGAATCCTGTTAAAAGACTGGGCTTACGGTAGGTAGAACGACGATGCTCAATCGGCATGGAAGTCTCGACTAGAAACTAACAAAATCTATCATCTGAAAAGCCCTTTCAGATGGTCTAAAAAGCTTTAAATTTATTGGCAGTATGGCAAAGGAAGTCTTGTCTTGCGCTTTCCTGAAGAGCGTCCTTTTGAGGGAGTGCCTTTGCAAGAATCCTACTGAACGTTGCCGAAAATCCTGACGTTCAGGACGTCGAGCCTTTGCATAACCCGTAACTGTCTTATCTCAAAGTCTTGACTGAGGTAGAGAAAACGAGATCTTCCCTTGAGCTTTCCTTAACTCCATCCACCTTTGCGAAAAGCAATATAATATTGACCGAGACCTCTTGAATTCACGAAACCCGAGGTCTTGCTGGGTTTCAAAGACGAAGTTCTGTTCACTTTCTTGAGGCTCAAATCTTAAACAAGAGCTTGAAGAGTTCAACAGAAACGTTCTGGTGTGCGCTCGGCGTCCAATGGCGAAGGGACGCTCGGAGGGTCCTGGTGCGCGCTCGGCGTCCACTGACAGAGGGACGCTCGGGCGTCCACCTGGCGAGGACTGCTCGGGTCGTCCTGCGGTGCGCGCTCGGCGGCCACTGGCGAGGACGCTCGGCGTCCACTGGTGAGTGCGTCCATCCGAGCGTCCTGTTCAGCCGATCGTCCAAATAAGCGTGCAGAAAAGCGTCACGCTCCTGACAGGCGTCAAAACAAGCGAGAGAAACTGCCTTCTTTTTCCTATTTCTTGGTAGAAAGAAGAACACGTGATCAGGCAACTTTCGCCTTCTTACTTCTCACTGAAACACATAACGAGGGAGAAGGGACGTGAAGCGTCCTCTTCTATAAAGCTTCTTAGAGGGCGCGAGTCCTTCCGAGAGCTCCAACCCTTGTGCGGGGAGGACGCCTCGGAGGACGAGAAGCAATCCTTCAGGAGTTCGTGCATGTGCACGCACTTTGGCAGTCTGGGTTATTTTCATCAGAAACTGCCGAAGGCACCGCCAGATCGGTGGGGTTCCCTGTAACCCTCCTTCGGCTTTCGACATGCCCTCTCCCTTGGTTCTGGGAGTTCGACAGAGGTCTAGACCTAGAGGCGTTACAAGGCCGATCTGACGCACCCTCCACTACACAAGGGGCACTGTCACTGCACTTAGCCACTTCACTATTGCTCTCTAAAGCAAACACTTTCGATTCTAAGTTACGAATCGAAATAGTATAAGAGAAAGGGCAATAATCTCTACAGACACTGTTTTAGGGCCCGAAGGCAACATTACAGGGTTAGGCGTAACAAAAACAGAAGTAGAACTCTTCACAACAATGAAGGAGAGCGATCACCTCTCGCAGAAATAGTCATAACCCGTAGGCCATACTACAGCGTTAGGCAAAATAAAGTCTACCGGAAGGTTAGCAGTATCACTACCCTGACTTTCGTAATGGATTAATAGCGTACATACTAAACAAACTTTTTCCTTACGGAATTAGACACGTTTACCCTGATTAATTGCGTACATACGAATCATACTTTTTCTTACGGAAATAGACATGTTTACTGATTAATTGCGCCCCCCAAGTGCGGAACTACCGAAGCTTTCGGTAGCCACACACTATCTTTGCAGACAACACCCTCTGAAACTAGCCTAAACTAGATCAGATATCTTATGCAAAAATGAATCAAATTCAAATCAATTTAAGATAGCGTATGCCTAGCCACAAATCCAAGTAAATAAATTAAAAAACAATTAGGATACTTAGCGGCAAATGAAGTTTCCAAAATCCTAAGCCGGAGGTACTGAAAACAGGTGTTTTCAGTACCGGCGACAGAAAATTTATGAATAGAAAATGGGAATGGTTCCTGATACCCGCCTCCCAGTGGCGGGAATGGGTACTAACCACCTGACCGACCACTGCGTGGTGTCGGAAGTTTTTTTAAATTCTGTCGGACTTCAGAAAATACAGCTATATATATACCTGCCAGGTAAGTGTCATGCATAAAATGTCAGGTTTTTACCAAGTTGTTCTCTCTTCCCAAATAGTGGGTGGGGCTATTCCTACACAAAAACAAAAAGAATTGCTACTGTGAATTTCTAATCTTAGCTACCATTTAGTCGGAAAGTATAGCTATTCTAATTACTGGTAAGTATATACGAATGGGGAAAGTATAGCTATCTAATTAACTGGGTAAGGTTATATACGAATGGGTAAGTATATACAAAAAGTTATTTTATTATAAAAATGTCATGTTTGAGGTTGCCTTCCAGGAAAGAAACTTTGCGAACCAAAGCTGGCCTGGAGAAAAGAAACACCAGTGCTAACCTGTTATGCCAAAAGTAGCCAGGTGTAGTCTCAGAACCTGGAAATCTTGAACCATTCATCCATTACCTGTCTCTAATGGTAAAGCTTGTGTTGAAAGTTATCTGAACATCAGCCTAAAGCTCACTGGATGTGTCCGACCATGAAAGCATCCCTGGGAAAAGAATCTAGTGGCACTCCCATGTACAGTTCCTGTTGTCCTGCCATTCTGTCTCTTAAAGACACAACTTCTTGAGATTAAGGCAAGAGAGGCAGCAAAGGTATCCTCACAAGTCACAACTCACCTCTACAAGCCACAAATGGGTACTAAAGAATGGTGACACCACCATGTGAGTTGTCCTAGATACAACAGGAACTTGCATGCAACCTCCCCAAGTTTGCTGATGCAAGAATCATAAGGAAAGACTTCTTACTACCATAAACCAGCACAAACCAGGTGCTCACTCTCTGTTGGAAAAGTGGATAAAAATCTCAAAGTTCATCACTACTAAGCATCCCAGTATACCCCTCACTATTAGTGAGGGGTATACTGGATGTGCAAGTTGACACCAACTTCAAGGCTGTTTAACCATGAGGGAAGTGACTGAAAATCTGAACAAAAGACCTTCCTCCTAGACACTGAAGTTGAGGTATTCCTGAGATGATCAATATAGTATGTGTGTATTTGAAAAACACCTACCATTTTAGTCCCTTGAAAGGAGAAGTTGCTCTCCTCTGACTAATAGTGCCAATCTTCAGCAATACACAGCCCCCTACTAAGGGTTGGGCCTATTTGAGCTGAGAATAAAGCAAGGAACTGTACCTGAAAAACAGTAAGAGATCAGGGACTCAAAAGAGACAGGCACTTTCTTACAAACAGCACCCATAGGAAAAGGAAAGACATCTTGGATTCCCTTGTCTTTTTCCCCTTACCACCTTTCTGAAAGCAGGAAAAAACGAAGTTGAACCTCTGCTGTCCCTAAGAAGAGAAGGCCAATTGAACATGGAAGTTCAACTGCAGTGTCTTATAGCCCCAGGAGCCTATAGAACACTGCTTGGCAAAGACAGATGCTGCTAGTCAACAGCACCAACCTTGCCACAGCCTCTATATTCCAAAAGTATTGAACTAGACCACAGCACCAACCTTGCCACAGCCTCTAATTACAAAAGTATTGAAGTAGACCCCAGAACTGGACCAATCCTCACTGCCAAATTTTTGCCCAAGGACTCCACAAAATACTGTACAGTGGTCTCCCCCTATTTGTGGGGGATGTGTACCAGACCCGCCCCTCCCGTGAATAGTTGGAACCCCTATAACAATGCTGAAAACTCTAGATAAACCCACTAAAAATTTGTATACTTAGTTTTTTTAATAGTTTATCACAAAAAATGCATTTTATGATGAAATTGATAAAAAAAACTGGAATTTCTGTGGATATTTCCTCTTAGAAAAAATACCTTTTAATAAGACAGGTGAAGGACAAACTCACTATGCTGGATTGGTCCTAAGTGAATTCCCTGTAAATATACAGGTAAAATCATATCATATCATAAGTCTTAAAAGACCACTAGTAAGTCATGATAAAGAAAACTAAGCTAGAGCCTAAGCTCTCTCAATGGCATATCTCCAGTGCTTCCCAAAGGCCATCTGGCTTGTAACCAAACTTTCTCCAGGTGCTTCCCAAAGGCCATCTGGCTTGTAACCAAACTTCATAGCCTCTAGAAAAAGCAGCCTCAGCACCTTGGTATCTGAATCCTGGTGTTCATGACCCTTGGGACCATTCAAGG
>NC_087216.1:33083277-33100300 GCF_015104395.2 Macrobrachium nipponense
AACTGCCCAGGTGAATCCAATTCTTTCTGCCCGTGGCCGTCCACCTAAGGGGAGGAGGGGGGTGGGTATAATCATAATTGTTCGGTAAGTATACAATAAAACTTCATTTTAATAATGAAAATTTCATTTTTATTGTAGTGTCTTACCGAACAATTATAGAGCTGATTACACATTTATGGGAAGGTGGGATTCAGTGGACCACTAGTATTTTTAAATGGTTACATTTATTGCAATACCAGTAAACACTCAAGGTGTCTGTTGTACCTTACCTTGTAAGAGAGCTACAGCAGACTGTTACTGCCTCTGGTCGGTGCTCTTCTTACTATTGTAGAGGAATTGGAATTTGACCAAAGTTAGCCTCTACAGGAGTGGAATCCTTCTGTAGTTCAAGCGAGTCCAGGCTGACTGACGGAGGATAGTAACAACAAAGATTGCCCTTGCCCTGGGCTAAGACCAGAAATTCAATCATACAAAACATTTGTCACCAACACCAGATTTAAAAACATATATACCCAACCATTGTAAAATCTGACCTAACAGACTGGTGAGTATCCCAGGTACTCAGTACCCCAGCTTCCCTTGAACTCGACAACCTATTCAAGGTGAAAAGTTAGCATAGAGGTGACGACCCCTGTGCCGTTTCTCCCAACACCATGCCAGAAACCGCCACCGGACCTAACGTTTTACAATTCTCGAAAACCGTTTCTATCTCTTTGAGATAATGACTCGCAAAACCGAATTCGATCTCCAGAACGTGCTCTGAAGAATCGAGCTAAAGATAAATTCTTTCTGAATGCTAAAGAAGTTGCCACTGCTCTAACCTCGTGAGCTTTAAACTCTCAGAACGGAAAGATTGTCGTTCTCGGACTGCGAGTGAGCTTCCCTGATAAGCTCTCTAATAAAGAACGATATAGCATTCTTAGAGAGGACGAGAGGGATTTTGAACCGAGGTCCAGAGCTTAGAAGATTGTCCTCTAATACCCTTAGTGGCAAACAGATACTGCTTAATAGCCCTGACTGGACATAAGAGCCTTTCTTCCTCCTCATGTCCAACCAAATCAGATAAGTTCCTTACCACAAAACTCCTCGGCCAAGGATTAGAAGGATTCTCATTTTTGGCTAGAAAGGTCAAAGATACCGAAAATACAGCATTGCCTTGAGAGAAACCGACTCTTTTGTCTATAGCGTGCAATTCGCTGACACGCTTAGCAGAAGCTAGTGCAATAAGAAAGAGTGCCTTCTTAGTCAAGTTCCTGAGTGAAGCCGACTTCAAAGGCTCAAACGGTGGCCCCATGGAGGAACGTTAAGCCAACCAACATCTAAGTTCCAATCCACCTGTATCTTGCGGGAGCTTAGTGGTTTCGAAAGACCTAATGAGGTCCGACAGAATCTGAATTGGAGGAAATATCCAAACCTCGATGTCGAAAAAAAAATGATATTGTTATGATACAATAAAGTTTTATGCATACTTACCTGGCAGGTATATAGATAGCTATTTTCTGAGGTCCGACAGATTTGTTAAAAAAACTTCCGACACACGCAGTGGTCGGTCAGGTGGTTAGTACCCATTCCCGCCGCTGGGAGGCGGGTATCAGGAACCATTCCCATTTTTCTATTCATAATTTTTATTTCCACTGTCCCCTGAGGGGAGGTGGGTGGGTACTTGAATATATATATTATCTGCCAGGTTAAGTATGAACAAACTTTATTGTATCATAACAATATCATTTTGCTCATGAACTTACCTGTCAGATATATATATATAGTTGAACCCCACCGTTGGAGGTGGGAAGGGACAGAATAGAAGGATTTTGGGACACAAATGCATGCAGATGATTTACATCTTGGTTCCACCTGTTAGCATAGCCGACTTCGTGATTACTGTCACCCAAGTCTGCTTCTGCTTTACTAGAGTTGCCAGCGAGGTAGAGACCTATGAAGCTGGTGCACTCCAGATGATCTGTCAACGGGGGCGTGACCACAATGTGACTAGACCCATATTGACCATATCATGAGGGCTAAGAAGTAAAATAATATATATATATAATTATATATATCACCACCTGACCAACCTAGCCAAAGTTTAATGTGTGTAACTAAGGCTTCAGAGTTAAGAATCGCCGTTGTCAGCGACTCCACAACTAAATTAAGAGCTCTTCCTAACCATTTTCTACAGGATAGGATGAGTAGTACTTCTTGTCCCCAAGATTGTGTCTGCAGACACGTATGGCCCTAGCGAGCAGCAGATCTCATATGCCATCTTCACATCTCGCAGGGAGTGTGAAGTGAACCCAGAGTTGCTTCGCTAAAACATGGTACTCAGGATGTTGCTGAGTGCCATGCTCTGTTGAAATGCTTCCGAGGCCGCGCCCCTCACCTCGTGAGCATTCAGATAAAAAGCTTTCAATCTTTGTGCAAACACAATGAAGGAGCATTTTTTGAAAGAACTCCTTAACCCTAAAACCAGGGTGTACTTCGATATGGCAAGTCTGGTCTTTTTCGGAACACTGCAGATTGCCCGACTGACTTCGACTTTCTTGATTTTAAGTAGATAAAACTTGAGAGACCTGACAGGGCACAGGACTCTCTCTGGCTCCTGCCCACTAACTTGTGCCATCCTTGCTTCCAAGATCCTGGCCCAAGGACAAAAAGGGTTTCCATTCTTAGGCCATAACGAAAGGCTTAGAGAGCACACCTCCTTGTGTTCTCTAAAGCCAAAACTTGTGACGATGGCTTAAAATCTCACTAACCCACCTCTTTGTCGTATCTAGGGTGGTTAGAAGAAGGCCTTCCTGATCATACAAGAAATTAACAGGCAGGAGAGGTTTCGAATGCTTTGACATCACGAACTTCAGACTACGTCTAAGTTCCATATTGAAAGCTTCGGATCCGGAAATGCACAGTCTGTACTAAAGTCAGTGGTGAACGACCAGTTGACCAGTCAGACGAATCAAGGCCAGCAAGGCTGTACCCTGAAGACCAAAAGGCACTATTCTTAGCTGAAGGATGAGTGTCTGGACTGCCTGGGCGATTCAATCTAGGCAAACCTTGGGGTGTATCAACGCAACCCAACGTCGTCCGCAATCGACTTCGTCAATAAGAAACTCAGGGCTACTCTATGTCGCCTGATCTCGCGAGTGTCTGACTCCGAGACAACAGGCGAGGCAAAAAGTAGTATGGTGAGCTAGAATCGAGATTCCACAGACCTCAATGATCGTGAAGGTCTTTGTTGTTTGACAGATGCCAATCTGTCAAACAACATTCTCTGTTGTCTGTTCGCACTGGCAGAATTTTCAACTCTCGGCAACCGCTAGACCACTGGTAGTTCAGGTGATCTCCCCCACGTTCCCGTGGCGCTGGTACTTGGAACTATTCCCGTTTTCCTCAGATTTTCTCTGAACCCTGTCTCCTGAGGGGAGGAGGGTGGGAATTTAATTATATATACCTGCCAGGTAAGTATGCATAAAACTTTATTGTATCATAACAATATCATTTTTATGCATGACACTTACCTGGCAGGTATATATATAGCTGATTGACACATTTGGAGGTGGGTCACAGACAGCAACATCGTCATAATTCAAAATTAACTAATTTTTAAAATTATTTATTAAGTTCCTTACCTGCTAAGGTAGCTGACTTCGTAGGTCCTGCCTCTTAGCCTGCTAAACCTTAGTAGCTCTCAACTAGGATGTGACCTGTTGTTGAGAAAGCTAATAACAAGGGTCTGACAACTGGACGGGACCAATTTGTTGACAGAAACCCTAGCCCTCTCTTACCAGGGGCATTCATGCTAGGATAAGTTAGACCACCTGAACCACACACAAAGCTAACGTAACACATTACACTTCACATACTGAAGAGGAAATAACCCTCTCAGACAACCATAAAAAGAACACCACTTAATTAAAATACCTAGCATGTTAGTAATCTATCGTTGCTGCCGTCGATACGAGACGATTCGTACGGACTTTTGCAATCCTGTAACGAACCTCTAGATGATCGTTACATTCCACGCCTGTTGTTATAATAGGCTCTTTCATCGGTAAGAACCTCGAGCAGGGACCGAGAGAAGATACTTCTTAAGATACGAGAGAGCTGTGGAATATCAGAGTTGATGTGGACCACTGGTTCCAAAAACTCGTTTCGAGGACTGGAGGGACTACCGAATTGCATTTACTTCTTTCAGATTAAGATCCAGGACATCTGAAACACTATCCAGATGTCCGGCACCTTCTTTCTATCATGACGCATGAGAGATGTTCAGAATAATTCCTAGATCTTGAATAATATTTCAGTTTTCCCGGTAGGAAAAAACTGTGGTCTGAATTGCAGTCTATTCGGGGAAACAAACTTCTTCAGGAAGGAAATGGTCCCCAGCAAGCTCATCCATTCCCTCCCCGAGTATGCTTACTTCCCTATAAGGCTGCGCTTTGCCTAAGTCATGAGAGCATATAAAAGTGCAATGTTGCGGTAGGACTCTTAGTTCTATACCGTGCGGTAACGAGCACCGAAAGGATTAAGAGATAACTCTGTTGAACATAGTAAGGCAAAACTAATGCAACGTTTATTCATTCACGTAAGAAATCCCTCAATCTTAGGCTAAAGTCCGTGATTGTAGGACAGAGATACAGTTAGTCAGTCAAATCCCGCAGGATAGAGAGACGTCCCCTACAGCGCATGACAGCGCACGATCTGTTACTGTGGCTCGGGTTGGAACTTGGACAGTCCAGACACAGCAGCCAGCCAGCAGCTTACGAACGTCGTCTCTTAACTTTATGTCTGGTTGCCAGCTACCCTATTCTACGAAGAAATAGGTCCCGTTATTTTTTGAACAAAAAGAGACTCTCAAAGCTGGTATCTTTTAAGCGAAACAGAAAACGCTAAATATATAGATGCGTTTGTGTCGTCAGAACACTACCATACAACGGTAAAAGATAATTCGGAAACTCCTGGAAGGCTGCAGGGAGTGACGATTAAATGTCCTTAAAATAGTAGACAATAGACCTCTCGGTTGCCATCCGAAGAGGTAACTACAGCAAGCGTGTATGACTTGAACCAACCAGTAGTAAACTAACGCAAGCAAAAATTTTATTATATCACAATAAAGTTTGTTCATACTTACCTGGCAGACATATATATAGCTGAATTCGGAAATACAGCTACATACATATCTGACAGGCAAGTTTCATGAACAAAACTTAAGAGAATCGAAGCAGACATCTCAAGCTTCTTAAGATACTGGACATAAGCGTTCATTGACGTAGTCTACAAGTTCTATTTCTTGTACGAGTCTGCGAATGAGGAAGGAGAGCTCTTCCGAACCTTGTCCTTATTCGCTTACGCAATATCAAGTTAATGAGATGTTTGTCAATAAGAACTAACCCATTAACGGTACAGAGAGATATTTTGTCAATGAGGGGAGACCCACTTACTTGACAAAACGATAGTATATTGTCAATGGGGAAAGTCACTGAATTGACAACACGTAATCCAGGAAGTCGAGCCTTTTATTTTTCGATTCCCGTCTCAAACAAGGAAGGGACAAGAATCCTGTTAAAAGACTGGGCTTACGGTAGGTAGAACGACGATGCTCAATCGGCATGGAAGTCTCGACTAGAAACTAACAAAATCTATCATCTGAAAAACCCTTTCAGATGTCTATAAAAAGCTTTAAATTTATTGGCAGTATGGCAAAGGAAGTCTTGTCTTGCGCTTTCCTGAAGAGCGTCCTTTTGATGAGTGCCTTTGCAAGAATCCTACTGAACGTTGCCGAAAATCCTGACGTTCAGGACGTCGAGCCTTGCATAACCCGTACTGTCTTATCTCAAAGTCTTGACTGAGGTAGAGAAAACGAGATCTTCCCTTGAGCTTTCCTTAACTCCATCCACCTTTGCGAAAAGCAATATAATATTGACCGAGACCTCTTGAATTCACGAAACCCGAGTCTTGCTGGGTTTCAAAGACGAAGTTCTGTTCACTTTCTTGAGGCTCAAATCTTAAACAAGAGCTTGAAGAGTTCAACAGAAACGTTCTGGTGTGCGCTCGGCGTCCACTGGCGAGGACGCTCGGCGTCCTGGTGCGCGCTCGGCGTCCACTGACGAGGACGCTCGGCGTCCACTGGCGAGGACGCTCGGCGTCCTGGTGCGCGCTCGGCGGCCACTGGCGAGGACGCTCGGCGTCCACTGGTGAGTGCGTCCATCCGAGCGTCCTGTTCAAGCCGATCGTCCAAATAAGCGTGCAGAAAAGCGTCACGCTCCTGACAGGCGTCAAAACAAGCGAGAGAAACTGCCTTCTTTTTCCTATTTCTTGGTAGAAAGAAGAACACGTGATCAGGCAACTTTCGCCTTCTTACTTCTCACTGAAACACATAACGAGGGAGAAGGGACGTGAAGCGTCCTCTTCTATAAAGCTTCTTAGAGGGCGCGAGTCCTTCCGAGAGCTCCACCCTTGTGCGGGGAGGACGCCTCGGGAGGAACGAGAAGCAATCCTTCAGGATTCGTGCATGTGCACTCGCACTTTGGCAGGTCTGGGTATTTTCCAATCAGAAACAAACTGCCTGTAAGGCACGCCAGATCGGTTGGGGTTCCTGTAACCCTCCTTCCTTCGGCTTTCGACATGCCCTCTCACTTCCCTTGGTTCTGGGAGTTCGACAGAGGTCTAGACCTAGAGGCGTTACAAGGCCGATCTGACGCACCCTCCACTACACAAGGGGCACTGTCACTGCACTTAGCCACTTCACTATTGCTCTCTAAAGCAAACACTTTCGATTCTAAGTTACGAATCGAAATAGTATAAGAGAAAGGGCAATAATCTCTACAGACACTGTTTTAGGGCCCGAAGGCAACATTACAGGGTTAGGCGTAACAAAAACAGAAGTAGAACTCTTCACAACAATGAAGGAGAGCGATCACCTCTCGCAGAAATAGTCATAACCCGTAGGCCATACTACAAGCGTTAGGCAAAATAAAGTCTACCGGAAGGTTAGCAGTATCACTACCCTGACTTTCGTAATGGTATTATAGCGTACATACTAAACAAACTTTTTCCTTACGGATTAGACACGTTTACTGATTAATTGCGTTACATACGAATCATACTTTTTCCATTACGGAAATAGACATGTTTACTGATTAATTGCGCCCCCCAAGTGCGGAACTACCGAAGCTTTCGGTAGCCACACACTATCTTTGCAGACAACACCCCTCTGAAACTAGCCTAACTAGATTCAGATATCTTATGCAAAAATGAATCAAATTCAAATCAATTTAAGATAGCGTATGCCTAGCCACAAATCCAAGTAAATAAATTAAAAAACAATTAGGATACTTAGCGGCAAATGAAGTTTCCAAAAATCCTAAGCCGGAGGTACTGAAAACAGGTGTTTTCAGTACCGGCGACAGAAAATTTATGAATAGAAAATGGGAATGGTTCCTGATACCCGCCTCCCAGCGGCGGGAATGGGGGAACTACTAACCACCTGACCGACCACTGCGTGTGTCGGAAGTTTTTTAAATTCTGTCGGACTTCAGAAAATACAGCTATATATACCTGCCAGGTAAGTGTCATGCATAAAAAACCGAAGAGAGCATGGCTCTATATCCTCTGATCGTCGAAGGAGCCAGTTTCTTAGAGTTCCTAAAGAAATAGAAGAAAATCTGCTATTTCTGTTAAAGAGTCGCAGAAGTAGAGACTTTAGCACTTCTACACCACTCTCTGAAGATTCTCCACTTCCCTTGATAGAGTTTGTTAGAAGACTCTCTCCTACAACGAGCGATAGCTTTCTGCAGCTCTTCTTGAAAATCCTTTCGCTCTGACAAGATTTCCGGACAGTCTGAACCCTGTCAGAGCTAGAGCGGACAAGTTTTGGTGGAACCTCTTGAAGTGAGGTTGTTTGAGAAGCCACTTCTCTGGAGGAAGAAGTCTGGGGAAGTCTACTAACAACTGGAGAATGGGCCGGGAACCACTCTTTCCTGGGCCAAAAGGGAGCGATTAACGTCAGTGTTACATTTGCTGTGCGACATGAACTTGTTCAGCACCTCTCTTATTAGACCGAACGGAGGGAATGCATAAGCTTACACCCGACCAATCCAACAGCATTGCGTCCACCGACCAAGCTAGAGGATCTGGGACTGGAGAACAAAAGAGAGGAAGACGGTTGTTCCTTGATGTCGCGAACAGGTCTATTGACGGTCGTCCCCAAAGGCGCCAAGTTTCTGACAAATCTTGTTGTCCAAAGTCCACTCCAGAGGTAACACTTGCTGTTGACGACTTAACTCGTCCGCCAGGACGTTCATCTTTCCCGAACAAATCTCGGGACTAGCTGAACCTTCGCTTCGTTTGACCACAGGAGGAGATCCTTGGCTACTTCGTACAGAGAGAAAGACTGAGTCCCCCCCTGTTTCCGCACGTACGAGAGAGCCGTGGAGTTGTCGGAATGCACTGCCACTACTCGACTTCTACTAAGCTCCGAAACTGTCTGAGCCCCAAGAAAATTGCTAACAGTTCCTTTACATTTATGTGGAACTTCTTCTTCTCCTTCTCCGACCAAGCTCCTGAAGTCCGTTGATTTCCCAGTAGGGCTCCCCAACCTGTGTCCGATGCGTCGGAAAAGAACTGTAGGTTCGGGAGGATGGGTCGTAAATCTAACCCTTCTTCCAACCTTGCTCGAGAGAGCCACCACCTTAGGTCCTCTTTTATTTGATCTGTGACAGGAAAGGTAATCGAGTCTGGTTGTGTCTTCCGCACCAAGAGGCTCTCAGGAAAAAACTGCAGAGGTCTCATGTGCAGTCTTCCCAACGTCACAAATTTCTCCACTGACGTCAATTTGCCCAGGAATCTCATCCACTGATTGGCAGAACTTACCTTTTTGTCCAAGAACTCCTGAAACTGTCTCCAGACAGCCTTGAACCCTCTTCGGGGACAGAAAAGCCCGAAAAACTTGAGCATTCAGAATCATCCCCAAATAAGGATGCTCTGAGATGGAACCAACTGGGACTTCTGTTTGTTGACCAGAATTCCTAACTTTCTGGCAAGATCCAGAGTTGTTCCAAGGTCCTTCATGCACCGACTCTCTGATTCCGACCGGAGAAGCCAAATCGCCCAGATAGAGGGAGATTCTTATTTCCTTACTCCTAATATGTGCAGCCAGCTTCCTATCGGGGATAGAACCCTGTGAAAACTTGAGGAGCGGTCGCTAGTCCGAAGCAAAGCGCCCGAAACTGAACACCTTGCCTTCGACATGAACCAATCAGGTACTTCCGAGATTCGCGATGTATCGGAATGTGAAAATAAGCGTCTTGCATGTCCAGAGAGGACCATCCAATCCCCTGTCTGATGGACTCCAGAACCGACCGAGTGGTCTCCATATGAAATTTTGTTTTCTGGACATGCAAGTTCAGGGCGCTCACATCCAAAACCGGCCTCCAGCCCCCTGATGACTTGGGAACTACAAAAAGGCGATTGTAAAAGCCTGGAGGAAAATCCCCTTCTATCTGTTCTATCGCTTCTTTGAGAACAAGCGCTTCCACTTCTGCGGCTAGCGCCAGAAATTTGTCTGAGCCGGAGAGTATGCCTGGAATGGAATTGGCACAGGTGGAGAGCGAGGGAGGTGAAACGAGAGGAATACGATAGCCGAACTTGAGTACTTGCACTACCCAGGCTTCTGCTCCTCTGTTTTTCCCATTCCTCCCAAAACAGAGCCAGCCTGGCTCCCACTGGTGCATGAAGAACCGAGCTTTCATTTGGAAGGTTTGTTAACCTTGGCTGAGGCCTTAGACTGAGGTCGCAAATTCGACTTCGGCCGAAAGAAGCGCTTGGGTTTTCTCCCTCGAAAAGGCACTTGGGCCAGAGGAGAAACCGAAGGAACAGTCTCCACAGGAGCTTTAGGTCTCTTAGTAGACTGTGCCAGTAAATCCGAAGTAGATTTCTTATCTAGCGCAGACGAAATTTGACAACACTACATCGTCTGGAAAGAGGTTATCTTTCACAAAAGGAGCGAACAAGAGAGCAGACTTCTGTTGGGAAGTAACCCTTTTAGAAGCAAAGGAGCACCAAAGTTGCCTTTTCTTAAGGGTACAAAGGCGATGAGCGAAAAGCTAACTCATCACAGTCCATCCCTAATTGGATTTGTCCGCACAGGACAGAACACCAATCCAATCCTCCGCTAAACTCCTGAGAAAGAGAAGGACAGTCTTCGATCTTGGCCGCTAAAGCGCCAATAGTCCAATCAAGGAAGCTAACGACTTCCAAAAGTTTAAATTGATTCTTTACAACGTGGTCCAACTCCGGCGCTGTAAAGAAAACTTTTCGCTGCGGCGAAAGCAGATCTTCTAGAGAGTCGATTAAACTGGAGAAGTCTCCCTGGGAGAGGCAGAAACTCCCAGATAAGGAAGCTTCCCCAGTTACATAAAAACCTATACCTCTTACGAAGCAACTTAGAGGGAGGGTGGGTAAGCAAAAAGAGCCTTCCCATAAGTCTCTTTTTCATAGACTATCCATTTCTCAGTCTCTTTCAACGAATGTCTAACCGCTTTAGATAGAACAAGTTTTGGGAGGAGAGGGTCTGAAGTTTCCTCCTCATCAAAAAAGTCGAAGTTGGGGAGCGCGGAGCCGCTTTCTCAAAATAATCTGGATAAGATACCAGAAGAAATCTAAGGAGACGTGAATAACACGAGAGGTGATGTGAATCCTCCTCCTCTACTTCTTCTTCATTCTCCGATACCGCCGAAGAAGTAGACGGAACTACAACCTGATCTGAAGGTTTCGAACCACCCTTGGACTCATTCATCCAGTTGGTTAACATCTCTAACTGCTTGCGCAAAGGCGCCAGAGATGAATCAAAAACAGTTAACGTAGGCTTGGAAGAGCCTAAATGTTCAGCAGGAGGCGGAAAAACTACTTGCGCCTCGCTCGGAGGCGCCGAAATTCGAGGCGAAACAGGCGCATCAGGCGTAACAGACGAAAAAGCGCCTAAAGAAACACCCTTAGAACTGCTAGCTACAGCGCTAAAACCACAATCTCTACTAGTAGATGGAGCCGAAAAAGGCACAGATTGAGGCGACGAACGAGCCGCTAACGCCGCGGCGCAACCCTACTCTCAGGCTCCCTTATACCGCTTGACTGGAGGAGGCGAAGAATCGGCGCCTGAACGCCTCTTTAAGGGACGCGAAACGGGCGAATCTCGCCAAGAGCGTCGCGCGACCGGAGACGAATCGCTTGAATCATTCGAAGGCGTCTGACCGCAACACCTTTCCAACGCTTAACCGAGCCCTGTTGAGGCGCAACAGGCTCAACAAGAGAGGCGCCTGTCTGTGGGTGCAAATCCCGATCGACTCCCTGGACTTCCGGTATGTCTTCTCCCCGGTGCGGGGGAGCTTGGACAATGACCTTTTTGTCTAGGAGACGTGTCAGGCTCAACTACCTCTTACCTGAAGCCGCTTCTCAAAAAACGTCTTAACTGAATTACCAAGTTGCAAACCGTATTCGCTAGTACCGAAAATTTTGCTGATCTAACCTCGATTCCAGACTGGCAATGGTGTCGGAAGAAACTACACGGGAAGCCGGAGAAAGTGGGATTAGTAGGAGGAATAGAGGTGTAGTTAAAGGACACTAACAATTTGAGGAGAAAACAAAGAAGGAACAGATGCATCGCAAGACGAAGCAGAGCTAAGTCTACTTTCCTAAGCGCTGCTTTTCCTAATTCTCTTTTAGCTAATTTCTCCGAGTATGAACTAAAAAACTTCCATTGAGAATCAGTCCAATCACTACACTCGTTACATGTTCGATCTGCTGAACAAACCTGTCCCCTACACTTAACACATTTAGTGTGAGAATCATACTCTAACTTGGATAATCTAGTTTTACATCCTGAGATGCAAAACCTAACTCCCGACGGACTAGAATCCGACATGGCAACGCCTAAATAAAAAGCAAAATAATAACAACGCCAAAAAAAGAGTACTTCACCAATTCCGAAGATCAAATCCACAAGAAAAAAAAGCGAAGCAAAGTCATCCAACCGCACCGACCACCGATGTTCACCGGACGCCGGCAGGAAAAGAATTGGATTCACCTGGGCAGTTGTACCTGGTTCTCCCGCGAGTGGAGGGAGATGACGTCATCACCACCAGTGTTGGCGACGCCGACGCGCTAAATTTGAATTTAGTATCCTGCCGCTCGTGGAAATCACGGCTCTATAATTGTTCGGTAAGACACCACAATAAAACAACATTTTGTTGCCTATCTTAGTGAAAGTATGAAACTTCTTATTTCCAGGGTCATGGTTTGAACTGAAAATGATATTGTTATAATACAATAAAGTTTCATACATACTTACCTGGCAGATATATACATAGCTAAGACTCCGTCGTCCCCGACAGAAATTCAAATTTCGCGGCACACGCTGCAGGTAGGTCAGGTGATCTACCGTCCTGCCCTGGGTGGCAGGATTAGGAACCATTCCCGTTTTCTATTCATATTTTCTCTCTTCCACCTGTCTCCTGCGGGGAGGCTGGGTGGGCCATTAATCGTATATATCTGCCAGATAAGTATGTATGAAACTTTATTGTATTATAACAATATCATTTTCACACAATCAACTTACCTGTCAGATATATACATAGCTGATTGACACCCTTTGGTGGAGGGTAAGAGACAGCTAACATGGAATAGACAGGTAAACAACATATGTTGTAGGTATAAATAAACCTTGGTTCCTATCTGATAGGTGGTAGACTTCGTGGCTGTTGCCCGGTAGTCTGCATCACCTCAAGACTTTAGCGAGATATGTGATCTATGGCTAAGAGTTCTTGTGGGTCTGCCGATGGGGTATAAACCGCTTACTCGGCAGAGCCTGAAAGGACTTTGTCAATGGGTACTGGACCACTTCTATGACAATACACCTTATGAAGGAGCGCAACACCGATCCCGATCACCTGATCCTAACACGAGGGTTCGCGCTCAAATTGAAAAGAGTTATCCCCACACTCCTTTCAAAAACCCCAATAATTTCACTAAGTTAAATAACTTTAACTCAAAGTTAAGGATCAGTGTCGGCTCCTTATCCCAGTAACGTATCCGCAGAAACGTATAAACCAAAACAAAAGAGGAAGGATGTCTCGTAGGTTAACTTGACATCCTTTGTGTAATGAGAAGTCAACACAGAGTTGCCTCTACCGTACAACACAGCTAATATGTCTTTATAGACATATTGTTATGTAAAGAACAAGAATTTGCAAAAGAGCGCACTTCCTGCGCTTTTAATTCTCAGCTGTTTGAAGGAATCAAGTCACTTATGAAGTGCTTAGGAGATCTCCATGTTTCAAAGAAGACCAGGGCTTTCTTGAAATGGATCTCTCCCGTCTGAAGCCTGAAGCCTGGCAGGAACCTCGCGCCTGGCTGGTGCTTCGCTCTTGGTTGGAGCCTAGCGATTGTCTGGTACCTTTCGCTTGACTGGCGCCTCGCATCTGGTTGACGCCTCGCGCCTTAGCTGGAGATTCGCGCCTAGAGCCTGGCTTGCGCCTGGCTGGCTCCTGCACGGCTGGCGCCTCGCGCCTGGCTGGCGTCTCGCGTCGGGTCCAGGTTGGCGCTTTGTGCCTGCCTGGCGCCTTGCGCCTGCCTGGAGCTTCGCGGCTGGCTGGTACCTCGCGCCTGTCTGGCGCCTCGCTCCTGCCTGGCGCCTCGCTCCTGCCTGGCGCCTCGCGTCTGCCTGGCGCCTCGCGCCTGGTTGGCTCCTCCCCACTTGCCAGAGCTTCGAGCTTGGTAGAGTCTCGAGGATGTCTGACAATGTCCACATCGGACACTCTTATCTGTCCTATATGTTCGCATCTAGCGCATCTGTGTCAGGTTGTAGGCCCGGTCTTTCTCCTCATCAGACAATGACAGTGTTCTTGGGGCTGTCTGCCTCTGGCGTTTTTTACGCCTGTTTTAGCATAAGGCTCCTGGTTGGCGCTACATTGTCCGAAAGTCCTGAACATCCACAATAGTAAATCACAAGACTGGAGAAGACTGGAAGAAATTATTCTACTTTGAGCTTTGGCCTCTCCGGCAAGGGGAGGTGATTGTAGTCAGCTACATCCAGTATACGATAGGATATCTAACAGTATGAGAGATAAGAGTCTTCCTCCGAGGAGGATCCTTCTTGAGTACTTCCCTTGCTCACGAGATCTCTTCTTACCTGTTGAAGGGGCTTCTCGTTGCAGAATCTTCCCTACCTCCTTGTCCGAAGGAAGGGAAGAAGCTTGGAAGTCGAAGAGACTCTGAGCTGAAATTGGGAGTACTCCTGATTTCTAGCTCTTTATTGTATCCCTCTGAACACCTTCTGGGAAGCATTTCGAGCCGTCATCGCATTCCAAAGACTCTGTAGGCAAACGTTTTAACCATTCTACTGTAGATGAAAACGTAAGTACCCTGCCTGGACAACGAAACCTCTATCTGAAAACATTGAATCGGGAATAGGGGGTTTTAGTTCTTTTGCCAGACATACTATGCTGGCAAGAACCCATTGCCTAATCTCCATAGAATCTGATGCGAGATTCCAATGCTCAAAAAAAAAAAAATTTCTCAAAGAAGTTTGATGAGGAGCAGTTCCATCTTGTCGGAACACAGAATCTGTGGCCACAAAAAAGATCCCATTTGAAGTACATGATATCCTACTCTTGTCATATTGAGGTATCGTATAAGATCCCGAAGATCTTAATCCTCTGCTATCTCCAATCCCTTAAGAGAGACAGAGTATAGCCTTTTACTGCGTTCTTTGATAGCAGATATATACAAAGGTGATTCTTCCCTCTGAAAGGGAAGAAAAAACTGCTATGTGGTTCACAGAGGTATCGGAAGAGGACAGTTTCCTCATTCCCTCTAGCACGATCTGCAGCAATTCTATATTTTGTCCATGACTATTGTCATTTAACTTGAAAAATCCTCTCATTCATGTCCACTTCTGGTCAGTCTGCACGCAGACAGACTCAGAGTGGAGAGGTTGTTAAGGTCCATTTATAATAGATGCTGATAGAATATTCAGACTGTCTTGGAAAAGACTTCCAAAACATGCTGTGAGAAGAACGTGACCTCTGTGAATCCAAACTCTCTAAGGCCAAAATGAGGCATAAAGTATTATCTTCTCTTTCTTTGACACCCTTTATCTTAAATTCTGCAAATAATTTATATTTAGGGGAAAAAAGAATAAAGTTTATTCCCCTTTCTAAAAAAAATAAAGATTGCGTATATTGCTACCTCTCTTGGTTCGAGGAAAAGGAAGCAGTCTATAGGAAGCCTGTTCGTCTTCTACCTTACTAAGAGATCTATGAAGAAGACTTTCCGCAGGTTCTCACAACTCTTTCCAATAAATGTTAAACATGTTAAGTTATTATCGTCGATCGAGAAGGTTCTCTTTGTTAACGCGAACAGGAGCGAAAAAAGAGATTCTCGATGCTCTTTGCGATATGAGAGTCGTGGAATTGGCCTAAGTGATTAAATGGGTAACGAAATCAGGAACGAATCTTGCCGTTACCGAGCCTGGTGTCCGAGAGGCTACTGGACTCTTAGGTTAATAACTCGCTAAAACGAGAAAATCTTGGATGGTGCTCTTGGCTCACTGCACCAGGCTGGCGCTTCTGGCGCATTGCGCCAGGTTGGCGCTTCTAGCGCTATGTGCCAGGCTGGCGCAACTTGCGCCAGGCTGGCGCTTCCTTCTAATTATTTTTAGGTTATGTACCAGAACACCTGTGCCTTTATGGTACCCGACATCCTTTCACATGTTAATTCCGTTCTTAGTAGGAAAAAACTTTATATACGTAGTATAGTCCATTCAGGGAAACAAGTTCTGCCACAAAGAGAATGTTTCCCATCCGACTCATCCATCTTCTTCTGAGCAGGTACTCTAATAAGCTATGCTTTCGTAAGCCTGAGAGCATTATATAATATAATGTTCTGCTGCGATAGAATCCTTTAATAATGTTACCTACGGTAAACAGCATTGAAAGGTTGTACTATCTCTCTTATTGAAAGCTTCTTAGCAAAAGGCATACAATATTTTATTTATGTTAGCTTAACTATCCCCTCAATCCGAGGTTAAGACCGCGATTGTAGGGAGAGATACGGATAGTTATTCCATCCCGCAGGAGAGAGAGATAAACGACCGCGTCATGACTGACACCTACATGATACTGCGTTGGTCTCAGGCTCTCAGCGAAAGCAGTCTCCGTTAGCCGTCTGGCCTTACTCTTCCAGAGTTGCCAGCTACTCCATTTAATAAGGAATCTTAAAAATTATTATCGAACTTCAGGAAGTTCTTATTAAAGCATATTTAAGCGAAACAAGACTTCGATAAATCTAGAAGCTAAGTAGGTGTTGTCTTAACAATCCCTTTAAGCGTAGTCCTTCCTAGGAAAGTCGTAGCAGGATACTGGTAATTGAGTTGTACAGCAAAGAAGTAACTACGGTATGTGTTTATGATTTGATCGTATCGTATTCACATACAGCAGATACTCTACTACCTTCTACTATCTTCGTTCTTTTCGTTAATAGAACGATAGGAAGAGTATATATATATCCTTAAGGAAGGAAGTTAATCCAGGAACTCTCTAAATCTTCGTGATTTCCTCATAAATCGCGGAAGAGACAGAATTCCTGTTCATCACTAGGGTTTACGGAAGGAAGTAGATATTTCCTATCCGCCATCATACCCAAACGTCGATGAGATTCTCATTAAGAAAAACTCCCAAAGCTCTTGCCTCTTCAAAAAGAGGGAAGAGCATGGATGAAGGAGAGAGTCCGCATTGAGAGGAACTGCCTAACACAGGAGCCTTCTGAATAATGAAAAGGGGCTTCTCTTAGTATCAGAATCCTTCTGACAATAGCAACGGCCGCCTGTGCGACATCTTGCACATTTGCCAAGGGAAAGTTGTTCAAGTTAAAAAAACTCAAAGAGGAGTCTCGCGACTGACCTCTCTCTCAAATGAAGATTTTGGAATATTCTGACGCCTGCGCCTGGATCCTTGCGCCTAGCGCCTGGCGTCTGGAT
>NC_087216.1:33100800-33149871 GCF_015104395.2 Macrobrachium nipponense
GGAAGCACTGGTACTGTCCCTCCTCCTCTTCACTGATTTCTTTTTTACCCTCCTGCTCACCTCCTCCTTTTTCTCCCTTAGGAAGAAGTGAGTCCTAGAAGACAGTTTACAAGAGGCTTCATAGGATTACAAGTGAGAACATTTTGCTTAAACTCATGGTGTTACATTCTCTAGAAATAGGGCTGACATGGCTCTCAACCAAGCAAGCTTGCTACCCTGGGTTGCCCTGCACTTCTCATACACAAAAAGTGCTCCCCACCTGTGGTTCTCTGGTAGCATGTGAGGTCATGTCAGTACTACCCTTTTGCTTGTTGTGTGTGCAGTCCCAGACTGCATGCATACTGATGAGGTTTCTGAGGTTGCATGTGACAGGCCTCCACTGTACGGTGCTCACAGGTACCTAGATACATACTTGGTGCGCATGATCATGTTGCACTTTGGTCTAATAGTGGTCTACCACAGACCCTGGAGTTGCTTATTCACAATAAAAGCTTACCTGATTCTCCTGTGATCTCTACTAGTTCACTTTTCACCAAATGTAGGGAGCCTCCAAATACAGTTGATTGTGGCTCAGAACTCCACTAAAAGCATGGGTCATTCAGTACCACTGCCACTGTTAGTGGTTGTATGTTGCAGCCACACCCAACTCCCACGCTCCACCTTGCTTTGGTAAAGGGAGTCTTGAATACTTAGTACATATTCCATATCAAGTCCAGGAGCTCTATCCATTATTTCTGGGCTCAGCTCGTGTCGCTGCGCGAAATATCCTTTAATCTATTATTTCTAGGGTAAATGTACTAACACATACCAGAGAATAAATAAAATAAAGAAAAAGGTCAGTATAACTGACTCGCTCACCCTCCAGGAGGGTGTCGGTATGAACACTAGGCGAGTGAGACCACTACCACGAGCCAAATGCCAATAGAAATCTCCCACTACAAAATCCCTCCAAGAGGGGAGCCGACCACAGAGTGAGCAGCTCGTACTACTACTACTCCATCCCATGCTGCCGACTGCTGCGCCTCTGGTGGCCATCCTTTCAAGTTAGCGCACACGAGTCGGTTGTGATATTTTTCCTCTCTGTGTTTTTTGTGCCCTTTCATTGGATTTTCTATTATGGAGCGTGCAGCTATCGCAGCAGCTAAGTTAAGTACTCAGTATTTACGGTTAGTTGGTTTTTTCCGGCCCTGAGACAGTATTTGCCGTTTTTTAGGTATAAATACGATCTCGGGGTCGGAAGCATGGCAGCATGGTTCTGCTCGTGATGGGTTCGTTCTTGGTCTCCCATACCTAGAACATCCCCTTATTTATCTTCGCTCTATATGATTATCGCTTTACTTAGGGTACGGTCTACTCAGGTTTGTCATGCATGCATGTATTTTACCTTACGTAGGCTTCTTCTATCCAGACCCTAGTCCAGGTTCTTAGTATCGGCCTCTGACTAGCTTTGAGTGGTAGACTTGCCTTCGGGTTAGTCGTACACTCCTGGATTTTTTCTCCTGCTATATTGTTTTCTTTCTTTATTTATTTATTTATACTGTGTATTTTATTATTGTTAGGTTAGTTAGGCGTCTGGCTTAGCCTAGGTCCTGGATCTTTGAGCCTATCCTACCGCTCATCAGTTCGGTTGCTTCCCTTATAGCATCTCTCTGATCAGTTGGTTCGGCCCAGTGGGCTTATTTGCCACCGCTTTTCAGTTCAAGTATGCTTCCCGATAGCATTTCCCTGATCAGTGGTTGCCTAGCTTAGCTGTTGTATTTGGTCTTACCGCCTCGTGGTCACTTCGTGATCACGGGCCAGCCAGACGCCTGTCCAGTCATTCTTCCCCCCCCTCCCGCTTCTTTCTATAGAGGTCGGGGGGGGTCGGGGGGGGGGGGGGGGTCGGTCTGGCCCATGGCTAGCCTTCCTCAATACCCGAGCCTGGCCCCCTCCCTCTCCCCTCAGGCGGAGGGGCTAGGGAGTCGGGACAGACCCAGACTGGTCTCGACCTCTCCGGCTTCTCGGTCCGGCCGGTTGGTACGGAGTGGGGGGTACTGGCCTTGCCCACCCTCCGCGCTACCTTGTCGCTCCGGGCTAGCTTGAGCCTGTATGTCTTCTCGCTCTTTCCCATCTTACTAGGGCTCCTTTCTGATCGGAGTCCCGGTATCCAGCGGAAAGTTGTTAGTCCACCCAGTAGGGTGGACCGGAGCATACAGTGGGTCTCTACTAACCTTACCGTTTTGCTGAGTTACTACACTCCGCTACGCACTGGACTTAGTCCGGTTTGCTTGTGTGTTAGGTTTAGTTTTCTTAAGTTTATCTTAAGAACCTTAAACCATCCCCCCTCCCTACATATCTTACCGGACTCTCCGGGATTATAGCCTATTCAGGCGATGCAGGGAGGGGTTATGCCCAAATTTTTTCCGAGCTCCGGCATGCATCGGAGTTCTTCTGTCCTTTAGACTGTAAGTGATGTTTTAAGATACTCATGTGTCTCCCCACTTACAGGCCACCAACTGTGAGCATCCGGGATGTTCCGCCACACTTCAGGACCCTTGTGGACACGAAGTTTGCCGGTCCCATGCTCCATGCGCGACTCCAGCTCGGGGACATCCAGGTCTGGTACCATGAGACGTGTACCATATGTTACGATCTGGTGAGCCAGCTTTTGGAAGGGAAGGGGTAAGTTTTCCATCTCCAGTAGCTGCTCCGCTTCTTTTTTAGCGCTTAAGTTTTCATCATTTATTAACTTAAGGCAATTAATTTAAGTTATACTTTAAGTTTTAGTTTAAGTGATTCTTAAATCTAAACTACGCCCTCTCTTCCAGGCTCCGGCGATAAGAGATACCGCACTGGCTACCCTGCGGGCCTGGGTCGGCGGTTTTTGGGAAACGCCGCCAAGGGACAGCCCTACATCCTAGAGAAGCGGTTGGCATTACTAATCTTCCCGGAGGCAAGGCGACAGGATACGTCGACCCGGTAGAAGCGGATCCGACTATCGCCTTCATCCAACAACAGCTGGCTACCTCATTATCTGATCAGGACCAGGATATCTCTACGGATGGTTCGCGACCTCGATATTAATGTTGAACCTATGGTAGGTATAGACGACCTGTTGGTCGAGGTAGGTACGGTGGACACCCAAGGGTCACCCTTGGGCGTAACTGTTTCTTCTACTCCTACAACCTCTCCATCCTTCCAAGGCTTTACGGGTGACGAAATATATTCTCCTCCTGGTGCTTCGGTTAGACCTAAGGTCAAGTCTAAGGTGATGACTTTGACTAAGACGTCGTCGTCGTCTAAGAAGACGACTTCGGCTTCATCCTCCTCCCGTAAGTCTCCGGCTGGGAATCCCGGAGCATCCAGGTCTAAAGCTTTCTAGCTCCGGCTCTAAGTCCTCGAGGAGTAAATCCTCCAGAGAGAGATCTCGCACTCCGGCGGAATCACCAGTTCCGCTACCTTTGGTTCCGATTCAGAGCCTCCCCTCCACCTCCGCAGCAGCTCCGGCTTTGGACTCCAATGCTGGCCTGTTGCAACAGGTGGGTGACCTGGTTGGGTCCTTAAAGAGTAGCATGGAGCAAATGATCTCTCGTCTGTCGGACAGGATTACTTCCCAGGACTCCATTATAGCCGGGCTGAGAGAAGCTCCTCTAGCCTCTCCTCCACTGTCCAACACGAGTGGATCCCAACTTCCTCCGTATGACTCACTACCTCAGTTCTCTATGAACAATCCGTGGAGAGTAGCGTCATACGCCCCCTTCCAGGACGGTCTCATCTCTATACCGGAATTTGGGACTCGAAGAATAGAGGACTTCGAGTTCTTCCCGGAAGACCTCCAGCCTCCATTCATAGGCTACGCAAGGCTTACGCCTTCGGCTATGGTGCGGGACGATAAGGTACCTAAGGAGACAGTCCTCTACTCACGAGACCAGGCTCAGAGAGAATGGCTCGGTGTTTAGAGGACATGGATTGTTCTAACACCAAGATACAACCATTTAAGAGTCCCTTTACCATTTTTACAATGGATGAGAGTACCCCGCTCCCGTTCCTAACCAAGATCGCGAGGTCGACCATCCCAGCGGCCCAGAAGGGGGAACCTATACCGCAGTTGAAGGAAGCGGATCCCACATCTCCGTTGCTCCCCTCAGTTGGAGAATTGTGGGAAGACTTGCCGAATACATTCTCAGCTGGCAAAACTCAAACCGGACTGTGCTATGGAGCAGTTTGGTGAAAAGCTACCCAGGCTCCCAGATAGCCTTATTCAGGCTGAATTTGATGCAAAATCGCGTCTAGCCAGATCCATCAATTCTATGGCTATGTCTGAGGTAGCTACCATGGCTTATGGATCAGAACCGATTTTTAAGCTCATGACCAAAGCCCTGACTCAACGGTACAGTCACAGATATGTTTGAGTTTGCCACTGCTCGGACGAATTGTAGGAAGCATGTTCCTACAAGAGGCAAACCATTCGGCATGAACCGAATAGGTTACTCTCGTCTAGCATCTGGGAGCAGATCTCTTCCCAGAAGCTATGGTGAAGGAGGTCCAGTCAGAGGCTACCAGATTAAACCAGAGCCTTAAGGATCGTTGGGGCCTTTCGGCTAAGAGGAGACAAGACCTGACTCCTAAAGGTAAGGGACAAAAGAAACCCAGGCGTTTCCAACCTTACCAGAAGAAGCAACTACGCTTTCCTCAACAAGTTCCAACAGTACCGTTAGTGCAGACAGCCCAACCCTCCACTTCTAAAGGTCAATCACAGCCAATTTATGTGAGATCCCCTCAGCCTCAGCCCTCCACCTCTTACGCCATCTCTCCAGCTTACAATCAAGCCTTCGAGAGTCAAGCTTCTCAGAAGTATGACCGCTCGGGTAAGGGAGGTAGAGGTAAGCGTTCCTTTCGTGGGAGAGGATCGGGAGGCCCCTTTAACAGGGGAAAGCACTTCAGAGGAGGCCGAGGCGGTTACCAGAACCAATGAAGAACTTAGGAGGGAGGCTGTTTCACTTTCGCCACCGGTGGAACTTCAGCCAATGGGCTCAGAGCATAGTGTCAAAAGGCCTGGGTTGGAGCTGGTTGACGAACCCACCTCCATCCAGACCTTTCCGTCAACTTCCTTCCAAGGAATTGACAGATTACGCAGACGATCTCCTTCAAAAAGGAGCTATAGCGAGAGTCAAGAGATTAAAATTTCAAGGTCGCTTGTTCAGCGTGCCAAAGAAAGGCTCACAAAAAAGAAGGGTAATCTTAGACTTGTCCCGCTTAAACTTAGCCATCCGCTGCGACAAGTTCAAGATGCTCACGATCTCACAGGTGCGGACCCTACTTCCCCGTGGGGCCGTCACCACCTCTATCGATCTTACAGACGCTTACTATCATATCCCTATTGCAAGACACTTCCGTTTGTATCTGGGTTTCAAGATAGGAGACCAGACATTCTCCTTCAAGGTAGTTCCATTCGGACTCAACGTGGCACCCAGATGGCACCCAGAGTGTTCACGAAGCTAGCGGAAGTGGTAGTGCAACAAACTCAGATCGCAAGGGATCATGGTAGTAGCGTATCTCGACGATTGGTTGATCTGGGCCCACAAACAGTCGAGGAATGCAACAGAGCTACTCTGAAGTGATTCAGTTCCTGGAATATCTAGGCTTCAAAATAAACAGGACCAAATCAAGACTCACTCCAGAGTCAAACTTTCAGTGGCTGGGCATTCAATGGAATCTACCATCCCACACTCTGTCGATTCCATCAACCAAAAGGAAAGAAATAGCAAAGTCAGTCAGGCAATTTCTAAGTCACAAACTAGCGTCAAGGAGAGCTCAGGAAAGGATCCTGGGTTCTCTCCAGTTTGCATCAGTGACAAACGTCTTAATGAAAGCCAAACTGAAAGACCTAACCAGAATCTGGCGCTCGCGAGCAAACGTCAGGTCCAGGGACAAAAAAAACTATCCTCAGTGCCTCTGATTCTAAAGAATCGACTTCGGCCATGGGCGAGAGTCAAGAATTTATCAATGTCAGTACCCCTTCAGTTCCCTCCACCAGGGGTCACCATCCACACAGACGCGTCCTTAAGCGGCTGGGGAGGGTATTCCCAGGTCAAAAAGGTTCAAGGGACTTGGTCATCTCAGTTCCGTCAGTTCCATATAAACGTACTGGAGGCAATGGCAGTGTTCTTGACTCTTAAAAAGGTTACGCCCCACCCAAGTACTCCCACATAAAGCTAGTCCTGGACAGCGCAGTGGTAGTACATGTATAAACAGAGGAGGCTCCAAGTCACGTCATCTAAATCACGTCATGATAGCCATCTTCTCCCTGGCAGACAAGTTCAGTTGGCATCTTTCCTCCACTCACATAGCTGGAGTAAGAAACGTCATAGCAGACGCCCTATCCCGATCAGTACCCCTAGAGTCGGAATGGTCACTGGACAACAATTCGTTCCAATGGATCCTTCAAAGAGTCCCAGGGCTACAGGTGGATCTCTTCGCATCACAAGCGAACCACAAACTACCGTGTTATGTAGCCCCCAACCTGGACCCTCTGGCCTATGCCACGGACGCCCTGGCTATAGACTGGAACAACTGGGAGAAGATTTATGTCTTCCCTCCAGTGAATCTCCTCATGAAAGTATTGAACAAACTCAGGACATTCAAGGGTCAAGTGGCTCTAGTAGCCCCAGACTGGCCGAAGAGCAACTGGTATCCTCTAATTTTGGAGCTGGGCCTTCGTCCTCTTCAGATCCCAGTCCCAAGCTCTCCCAGTCAGTACAATTGAAGACTGTGTTCGCTTCCTCAGGGATTCTCAAAACCCTAACTTTATGGATTTCATGAAGTTTGCGGCAAAAGAGATGCGAATATTGACCCTCAGAATATTCTATTCTTGGAATCCGATAAGAGGGATTCGACTTTGAGACAGTATGATGCTGCTGTCAAAAGTTAGCAACCTCCTGAGAGAATCGGATATTAGAATCATGACAATTAATTCAGCTATATCCTTTTTCAGATACTTATTGAAAAAGGTTTAGCAGCTAGCACGATTACGACAAACAAGTCAGCTTTGAAAAAGATATTTCAATTTGGATTTAACATAGACTTGACGGATTCCTACTTCTCGTCTATTCCTAAGGCATGTGCTAGGCTTAGGCCTTCTGTAAGGCCTACGTCAGTTTCATGGTTCTTAAATGATGTTCTAAAAACTAGCTTCCGAAACCGATAATGACACATGCTCTTTTATAATGCTCTTAAGGAAAACCCTATTCTTATTAAGCTTAGCTTCAGGAGCAAGAATTTCAGAACTGTCGGCTCTATCCAGAGACCCGGATCATATTCAGTTCCTTCCCACAGAGAAGTCCTACTTTCTCCGGAACGTAGCTTTTTAGCAAAGAATGAAGATTCCTTTGATGAGGTGGGAACCTTGGAAGGTACTACCCCTTCCACAAGATATATCTCTTTGCCCAGTTACAACCTTACGAGCCTTTCTATCTAGGACCTCCTCATCTTCATCGGGTCCCCTCTTTAGGAGGGAAAAAGGTGGAACTTTATCCATTAAAGGCATCAGGCAACAAATCCTGTACTTTATTAAGCAAGCCAATCCTGACTCTTTTCCGAAAGCACATGATGTCAGAGCAGTAGCCACCTCAATTAATTATTTCCAACATATGAACTTCGATGAGTTGAAAAAGTATACTGGATGGAAATCGACAGCTGTTCAAACGTCACTACCTTAATCCTTGGAAGCTCTGAAATTCCCAGCAGTAGCAGCGGGTAACATAGTTTCCCCTGACTCTAGCTAATTTTTAGTAGAAGATTCAGTCCTCCTTTCTACCTGCCTCACCCAAAAGTTCGTCTATTCCTACCTTGTTCATTTGCATTCACCTTGTGTCTTAGCTGCTTTTGTGATAGTGTAGTGGGTGCCCCTTATTGTCTGGTTAGGGACACTCACAAATGATTTTTAACATTGATCTCATGGATGTTTCCCCTTATTTTTATGCTAGGGGATACATCATATTATAATGATTACGGGTTTTGGATTATATTAAGTCATATACATTCCTTTATATATTATTGTTGATTGTTTTATTAATTGCTATTTATACTTTTGATACATGCTGTTACCACGAGACATTGATACATGTAAATAATTTTACCTGTACATATGTAAATTACCTTATGTTAACAAACATGATTAGATTTAAGGGTAATTTAAGCATATTTCTATTTTTACACCCCTGTGTATATGTATCTTTTAGCAATTATAGTCTATTCATATATATTTTATCTTTTATTTTTGAGACCTATTCTGATTTATTTTATTTTTATTCTCATTTTATTACTTTTGTTTACAATCTTGTGCTATTTCTCTGGTACGATTTCGCGCAGCGACACGAGCTGAGCCCAGAAAAGGGATTTTGACGTAAGGAAAAATCTATTTCTGGGCGATTGGCTCGTGTAGCCAGCGAAATCCCACCCTACCCATCCCTTCGCCCAAGATTGTCTGCTAACTTCAGGATGGCCACCAGAGGCGCAGCAGTCGGCAGCATGGGATGGAGTAGTAGTAGTACGAGCTGCTCACTCTGTGGGTCGGCTCCCCTCTTGGAGGGATTTTGTAGTGGGAGATTTCTATTGGCATTTGGCTCGTGGTAGTGGTCTCACTCGCCTAGTGTTCATACCGACACCCTCCTGGAGGGTGAGTGAGTCAGTTATACTGACCTTTTTCTTTTCTTTATTTTATTTATTCTCTGGTATGTGTTAGTACATTTACCCTAGAAATAATAGATTAAAGGATATTTCGCTGGCGACACGAGCCAATCGCCCAGAAATAGATTTTTCCTTACGTCAAAATCCCTTTTTTTGTCTTTATTTAATGGTGTGGGTTTTTTCCACTTTAACTCAATTACATTAAATTTTCTCCTAGGACAAATTGGAAAAGATAACATGGCTTGGATTGGGGTTTAGTTTTGAAGCTAACTGTAGGATCTTTGATGTTAGTTTGTACTATCCGATAATGTTTTGCATCTGAGAAATATTAATAAAACATATGTAAGATACTAGAGGCCAAAACTAAGTCATTGGCCAGTCCATGAATTCCATGGTTGGGTTGATGTCTGAGTTAGAATACCCAGCAGTCGACCGTGTATGCCAACAAGTATAGTATTTAGATATAATTAAGGACACAACCATAATGACTTCTCCCTCTCTCCCTATCTGAACATAAACTTAAACAGCAATGATGTAGATACCTTTCAAAAGTAACAGATATAAACAAGAGTGTTGTCAGGCAATTAAAAAGAACAGATATAAACAAGAGTGTTGGCAAACAACTAAAAATTGCTCCCACCAAAATAGAAATAGATTGTTGAATTGGAAAACTCAAAATTACTGACTTTGTCATCTCTGGGTGGCGTTTCAGTAAGGTGTACACTACATTCCAGCTTGAACTGTACCAAGGATTTGATTCGGCTGATAAATATTCAGAGGAGAATCTTCAGAAATTAATAAAGGTGTGATAAAGGCTGAAAGAATTAGACCAAGGTAAGAGTGAAGTGTGTAGTGACGTGTGCAGTGTCCCCAGTGCAGTGGAGGGGGCGTCTGACCGACTCCGCATCACTCCTAGGCCTAGACCTCTTTCAGACTCCCATGCCCAAGTCGCAAGGGGGATGTAGAGTATCCCCAACGGTCAGGCGTCCCTTCAGCAGATCCTGTAGGCTCGTCCCAGGCTGCTTTGGAGAGCTATAGGAAAAGCCTCCTAAGGAAGTGTTTTTCCGATTCAGATTCGTCCTCACCTAAGCGTGGATGGAGCTCCTCTTCTAAATCGCGCCCTCTCAAGAGAGCCTGGAAGCCGTCAGGAGAAGGCGCTCTTGACTCCAGCCCGGAACCTTTTCCGGAGTATTCTCCTGCACCTAAGAAAGTCATGAAGTCTCCTGAATCTTCACCAGAAGGGATTCGTTCATCTACTAAGAGATTCCTGTTGGACCTTCAAGCGAATCTCTCATCATTAGTAGGCTCTCTTTCGACTAGTAGGCGCAAGGAGCCTTCTCGCAGGAAGGACTCCTCTCTTCCAGTAAAGAGCTCTTTTAGGAGGCCTTCTCCTAGTAGGAAGGAGGAGTCTAGTAGACACTTTTCACCAGTAAGAACTTCTCCTCCGAGAGTAGACGACTCGTTTTATGCTTCATCTAGACAGATTTGTATTCCCCGCACAGAAGCTCAGATGCTAGGAAGAGTCATAGCGCAAGGCGCCAAGATGTAGGCTCTAGATCCTCTCCTTGTAGGAGTAAGAAGAGATTCTCCACGCGAGAAGGTAGTGATCGATTAGTATCAGTCGAACGATCACCTAGGAGTAGGATCTCCTCTTCAAGTGGAAGGAAAGAACGAGAGAGGGTACGCTCTGCCCATAGGGATAGAAGTGAGAAGGGCCCTTCTTCGAAAGATTTTGATGGCTCGTCTAGAAGGCGCCAACTTTCGGTAGGACGCCGGGATTATAGAAGTCCTTTACATTTCTCGAGACCGATAGCTCGCGATAGGCTTTCCTCAAGGGAGTCAAGCGCCTCTCCTAGCAGGTTCCAAGACTTTGGAAAGAGCCTAAACATGGATTCGCGCCCTACTCCTGGTAGAGTCTCTAGAGTAGACTCTTACCAATCTCCTAGCAGGCGTCAAGAGCCTGAAAGGAGCCTAATCTCGGATTCGCGCCCTACTCCTGTAAAGTTACGAGCAAGAGTAGCGCAAGCGCCTCTCCGCAAAGGCAACAAGAGCCTAAGAAAGAGCCTTGCCAGGATTTGCGCCCTACTCCCTGGAAGAGGCTCAGGAGTAGGCTCTAACGCCTGGCCTCATAGGCTTCAAGAGCCTGAAAGGAGCCTCTTTTCAGACTCGTGCCCTACTCCTGGGAGTCACAGAAGAGTAGGCTCAAGCACCTCTCCTCACAGGCGCCAAGAGCCTGAAAGGATCCTAACTCTGGATTCGCGCCCTACTCATAGTAGGCGCTCGAGAGTAGAAACAAGTGTTTCACCAGATAGGCGCCAAGAGCCTGGAAAGGTAGGCTCTAGATCCTCTCCTATCAGGTATCAAGAACCTGTAGAGCGGCAGGAAGCGGAGGATTCTTCTTTCCCGAGGAAGCATATCCCGGGGATTGAACTTGTGTCCTCATCTGGCGAACTCTTGAAGGATAAGAGTCGCATGCCTTCCAGGACTTCTTCTCCTAAGAAGTCTCCCTCTCCGAACTTAACTTTGGAGGAAGTCTCGGAGGAAGAAACTAAAGAAGTAGGAATCTCTGATTATAAGAGACTTTCGTCACTGCTACTTCAAGAGTTTGGGGACTCACTGTGCTCGGCTGATCCTCCTTCTCCAGGATCTCTTCTGTCAAGTACTAAGTTGGCAAAGTCCCCCTCTTTTGTCAAGATGCGGCCTACTCTCTCTATGAGAAAGGCTATTAAGAATCTAGAGAAATGGCTCCTGGTTAAGGAGGCAGGTAAGACGGTGTTTTTGTGCCCTCCGTCTAGATTAGCAGGTAAACCGGGTGTCTGGTACGACACGAAGGAGCCCATGGGGCTAGGCCTTCCGGCTTCTGCTAACGCGGATTTTTCAGCATTGGTTGACTCATCTAGAAGACGCTCTCTACTGTCAGCTAAAGCGTCTTGGGGAATGTGCGAGATGGACCATTTACTCAAGGGTCTATTTTGCACATTAGAAGTCTTCAACTTCATGGATTGGGCTTTAGGAGCTCTAGCTAAAAGAGCGCAGGATCCGGAGTTTGTGACGATGGAGGTGTTATCCAGTGTCCTTTCGTGCCTGGACAAGGCAGTCATGGATGGATCCACAGAAGTGGCCTCTCTCTTTGGAGCAGGAGTGCTCAAAATGAGATCAGTTTACAGCTCGTTTCTCTCCAAGTCAGTTTCTCCCTTACAGAGAGCCTCTTTACTTTTTTCCCCACTTTCGGAATACCTGTTTCCTCAGGAGACAGTGAAGGACATTTCAAGATCGCTTTCGGAGAAGGCTACGCAAGATCTTCTTGCCCAGTCTGCCAAGAGGCTTAAACCTGCTGTGCCGATGGCTAAAAGAGAGGGAGGTACGAATAAGGTGTCCTTCCAACAGCCCTTTCGAGGAAGAGCAACCTCGAGACCCGCCCTTAAGAGTAGAAGACCGTTTAAGAGAGGACGATCTTCTCGAAGACCATTCTCAAAGCCGCAGTGAGACAGGAGTCCTCCAGACTCCAGTAGGAGCCAGACTTTTGAGGTTTGCGAAGGTCTGGGCTCAGAGAGGGGCGGACAACTGGTCCCTCTCTATCCTCGAGAGAGGATATCTTATCCCCTTCAGGGAAAAACCTCCCTTAACCACCACACCAAGGGAGTTTTTTTTTTTTGGCGGCAAAATACAGAGATCCTTTAAAGAACCAAGCCCTCATACATCTGGTGCAACAGATGTTAGAAAAGAAGGCGATAGAAAAGGTACTAGACCTTCAATCTCCAGGCTTTTACAATCGCCTCTTCCTGGTACCAAAAGCCTCGGGGGAGTGGAGACCAGTGCTGGACATAAGCGCCCTGAATCACTTTGTGATCAAAACAACGTTCACAATGGAGACGACTTCCTCAGTTCTCGCAGCGCTAAGACAAGGGGATTGGATGGTGTCATTGGATCTACAAGATGCCTACTTTCATTTACCCATTCATCCCTCGTCCAGAAAGTACCTAAGATTTATGGTACAGGGCCAAGTATTTCAGTTTCGCGCCCTTTGTTTCGGTCTTGCCACAGCTCCCCAAGTTTTCACGGGATTGATGAAAAATGTAGCCCATTGGCTACATTTGAAAGGAATAAGAATCTCTCTGTATCTCGACGATTGGCTGATTTGCTCTCCATCCAGGAGTCAGTGTCTGGAGGACCTAAGATCGACGTTGGATCTGACTCAGTCCCTGGGACTGTTAGTGAACCTCGGGAAATCCCAGATGGATCCCCAGCAAAGCATTGTCTATCTGGGGATTCTGATGGATTCTCGGGGTTTTCAAGTGTTTCCGTCCATAGAAAGACAGGAGCGATGTGTTCTAAAAGTGAAGACCTTCCTAGAGAAAGAACAATGTTCCGCGAGGGAATGGATGAGTGTTCTGGGGACCCTCTCCTCGTTGGAACAGTTCGTTTCTCTAGGGAGGCTTCACATAAGACCCCTTCAATTCTTCTTGAAGAGAATTAAGGGACCAGAGGAATCAGGATCTGTGGGACTCTTTTTCTCTCTCCAAAGAAATAAAGGAAAGGAAAACCTCAGCTGGTGGTTAGAACCAGGCAGACTAAACGAGGGACTATCGCTGCAGTTACCGAACCCCTCCCTAGTGTTGTTTACAGACGCAACGGAAATGGGATGGGGGGCGATGTTGGGCCCGAGAGAAGTGTCAGGCACTTGGAGTGGGGAACAGGTGTCCTGGCACATCAACGAGAAAGAGTTAGTGGCAGTGCATCTAGCTCTCAGGCAGTGGGAATCCCAAGTCTCAAACTCAGTGTTGCAAGTGAACTCAGACAACACGACAGCTCTAGCCTACATAAGAAAACAAGGGGGGACTCACTCCTTCTCACTGTACAAGAAGGCGAAGGAGCTTCTTCAATGGTCAAAGAGTGGAACATCACGCTCTTAACGAGGTTTATTCAAGGCGAGGAAAACGTAAGAGCAGACTTGCTGAGCAGGAAAGACCAAGTCATTTCCACGGAGTGGACTCTGCACTCAGAGGTCTGCAACCAGATTTGGAGCCTCTGGGGAAGGTCAAACATAGACCTGTTTGCAACACATTGGAATGCCAGGCTGGAGAACTACTGCTCTCTGATTTCGGATCCAAGGGCAGTAGCATAGACGGTCTCCTTCTAAATTGGGGGGGAAGGGAAGGAATAGACGGATACGCTTTTCCATCCTTTCAAGATCATAGGAGACGTCATAAGAAGTTTGTTTTTGACGAAAGGAGCGAAGCTGACCCTAATCGCCCCATTCTGGCCAGCTCAAGAGTGGTTCACAGAGGTACTGGAATGGATGATAGATTTTCCAAGGTACCTGCCTTTACGGAACGATCTTCTCAGACAGCCCCACTTCGACAGATACCAACAAAAACCTCCCCACGCTCGGTCTGACTGCCTTCAGACTGTCGAAGGACTCGTCAGAGCGAAGGGGTTTTCACGCGCGGCTGCAAAGGCAATTGCAAGAAGTATTCCGAAGGTGGGCCAGGAATCAGAATGTATCCTCTTCCAGTATCTCTGTGACGGAGATAGCAGATTTCCTGTTGTATTTGAGACGGAAATGTAATCTGGCAGTCTCGACCATAAAAGGGTATAAAAGTATGCTTTCCTTGGTGTTTAGACATACAGGACTAAACATCACGGAGGACAAGGACCTACATGATTTGATTAAGTCATTCGAAACTTTGAAGTCCAAAACAGCTAGACCACCCAGCTGGAACCTGGATGTGGTGTTAAGATTTCTTATGTCAGATAAATTTGAACCTCCCAATAACTCATCGTTTAGGGATTTGACTAGGAAATCTATTTTCCTCTTTGCTTTAGCATCAGCTAAAAGAATAAGTGAACTCCAGGCTTTAGAAGGCACAGGGGTCTTCAGGAAGGATTCTGCAGTGTGTTCATTTAACCCCCTATTTCTAGCCCAAAAAATGAGAATCGTTCTAAGCCTTGGGCCAAGGGACGTTTGAAGTTAGAGGACTGACTTCCCTAGTAGGGAGAGAGATAGAGAGAACCTTGTGTCCGGTAAGGAGCCTCAAGTTCTATCTAGAGAGGAAAAAGCAAATGGGAGGAAACTCGGAGAGCCTTTGGTGCTCAGTAAGGGATCCGAGAAGAACGATTTCGAAAAATGCACAGGCATTTTTTATCAGAGACATTATTACAGAAGCACATACTTCCTGTGAAGAGGAACATCTCGGGCAGATGAGAGTTAAAGCACATGAGGTCAGAGCCGTGGCCACCTCCTTAGCTTTTCACAAGAATATGTCTTTTGCAGGAACTTAATTGGATTCCCACATATTGGAGATGCAATTCTTTTGTGTTTGCATTCTAACTATTTGAGAGATGTACGTGTGACTTATGATAAGTGCTTCTCTCTCGGACCTTAACGTATCTGCGGATTCGGTGCTGGGACAGGGGGCTGAAACCAATCTTACTTAGTTTAGATAGATTAGGAATTTTAATCTTGTGGTGTTGTTTTTTATGGTCGATTGAAAGTGGTCAGGGAAAAGTACCACTTTCAAATCGTAGTTTATAACAAAGTAGTGTGGTCAGGTGGTCGAGATTGGTTGTTTCATGCTCCTTGTAATGGTTTGGACCTAGGCTCTGTCTTATAAGAGGGTTAGTCCCCGTTGATATGACAAAGGTGAAGGCTCTACCATGTAAGTGGGATAGGCCCCATTGGTACGATCCGAAATAAGGCTCTGTCGAGTAAGTGGGCTAGCCCCCATTGACAAGATCCAGAAGAGTTCTCAGTGACAGGTCTCATCCTCACTGGAACTCTTGAGGCAAGCAGACTCATAGACAGTATTCATGAAGTCTTCTGCCCAATAAGGTAGGAATCAAGGTATTTAAGTTTTTTTATAGTACCTACAACAAACGTTGTTTTCCCTGTTTTTTGAATTGCTATTTATATTGAGTAACTATCTCTTACCCTCCTCCAAGGGTGCCAATCAGCTAAGTATATATCTGCCGGGTAAGTTGCATGTGTAAAAATGAAATTGTTAAGATACAATAAAGTTTTACACATACTTACCTGGCAGATATATACGTTTAATGGCCCACCCAGCCTCCCCTCAGGAGATAGGGGGAAGAGAAAATCTGTCAGAAAACGGGAATGATTCCTATTACCGCCACCCACCCAGCGGCGGTAGGGGTGATCACCTGACCTACCTGTAGCGTGTGCCGCGAGTTTTGAATTCTGTCGGACGTCAGAGACATTAGCTAAGTATATATCTGCCAGGTAAGTATGTGTAAAACTTTATTGTATCTTAACAATTTCATTTTAGGTCTGTGAAAACTAAGTACTATAATCTTTCTGATAAAAACCAGTTACCCTACAAAAATATCTGAAGATTCAAAATCTCACCTTGGGGACATTCACTATTAAATATGGGAACACCAACAGTCATTGGTGCAGCAGCCTGGACCAGTGAATGTGGTCCAGTAACAACACCTGCTAGTAATTCTGCCTCTGAAGGCTGAACTAGCAGTTGCTGGTTCATCAGCACCAATTTTTGCTGAGCTTGTGTCTTGTCAGAAATAGAACCAGCAACTGTCAGATATGCTAGACAAGCAGGAAGGTGACAGTGTTCAGCCACCTCCCAGTGTTACATTTTCTGTAGATAGGGGTGATATGGGTCTCACCAAGCAAGCTTCAGTTGATGTGCACTTCTCAGGCACAAAATTTTCTTTACCTTTGCCTCTCTAGAAGCATGTGTGGTTGGGCCAATGCTACCCTTTTTCTTGTGTGTATAGTCCCTGTACTCTATGCATAAGTACAGGGTTTGCATGTGACAGGCTTCTGCTGTATAGTGCTGACAGGTACTTCGATGCTCTGTTGCACATGACATGTTGAAGCCTGGTCTAATAGTGGTCTGCCACAGACCCTGTCATTGCTTTTTATAAAAAAGCCTTCCTTGTTCTCCTGTAGCCACTACAAGTTCATTTTTTATCTAACATACGGAGCCTCAAAAGACAGTTGACAATTGCTCTGAATTCTATTCAGCCAATAAGGTATGCGGTACTGTTGGTAGTGATTGTATGTTGGAGCCCCTGCCACCACCCCCCCCACCCTGTCAATGCAGAACCACCTATCTGTGGGGAGTGGGCTCTTCAACGCAGAATTTAATGTTAAGTCCAAGAGCCCTACCCATTTTCATGTTTACTTTTTTATTTAATGGTTTGGGGTTTTTCCACATTCATTAAATTTTCCCTCTTGACAAATTGGAAAGGGTAATAAGGCTTGGATTGGGATTCATTTTCAAAGCTAATTGTAGGATCTTTAGTGGGAGTGTCTACCATTCAATAATATTTTGCATCTGAGAAGTATTGATATAACTTTTCATATTTATACCTTGAGAGTGAAACTGACTCATCGGTCAGTCTGTGGATTCCATGGTTGGGTTAATGTTTTAAATTAGAATGGCCAGCATTTAGCCCAGTTTGCCCACAAATATAGTTATGTACTAGATTGATACAATTAATAACAAAACCATAATGACTTCTCTCAGATCTGGTTCTAATATTAAAATTAGAACCATACAACTATACAAGAAAAAGAATATGTATTAAGTATTAGACAATCCATGGTGTTTTTATACCCAGTTCTTATAAATACCCAAACAGTGATGTAGATATCTTTAAAGTTAAAAGATATATTATTAAGAATGTTAGTAGACAACCAAAAATTGCTTCCCAAAATAGAAACAAATTGTTGGTAGAAGTCTGATCACCAGAGGAAAGCTTATTACCAAGGGATTGTTTCAGCTGAGGAACTACTCAGAGGAGAAACTTCAGAAAGAATTTTAAGATCAAGGTGTAATAAGGTTGAGAGAATGAGTGAGTGATGCTGTAGTACTTAAGCCCCAAAGTATATGTGTAGCAGAAATCACATTCAAAATAAAACAATATATCCCATGACCCAGGAGGTTCTTCCTCACCAAAATTTTGGGCATGCACTTTATTATGTAGATCAAAGATGTGAGAGAAACCAGCGTTATGCATAAACAGAAGAGAGGAAGACCAAGGTGTTTGCAACAGGAACCCAAATGTTTGCATTGTGGTGGGGTCACTTATCTTCCTCATACCGATGTGACTTTACCAGTTAGAGGAAGAAGTAAAGGCGGTAAGAGTAACAGAAAAGATCACAGTTCAGGAAGCTAGGGAGAAAGCCTTAAGAAAGTGTATTAGACTGGGATCAAGTTTTTGTATCACAGTTGCAAAATGCAACTCATTATGAAATACTGGAAGGACAGAAGCAAATGATTCACAAAAAAACTGCTATTGGTGTCTTCCTGCTTGGAAAACAAACCAATTCAGGCCAAGGCTCCTTCTGTTTCCTTGGAGACAGAAGTACCAACTGCAGGGAAGCTTGCAGCAGAGAAGGCAGTTTCAGCAGCTGATAACAAAATTGTTGAGTTTTGAAAAGTGGAAGATCTATCAGAAAACCATATAAAATGCCATCAAAATCTCCAAATCTGTGACAAGAGAAAAAATATACTTGATTTTTTCCATCTGTCCACCCACCTTTTGTGCTTGCACATGGTAACACTGCATCCCGGGCTTGAAAGCCCAGAACACAGTGTTACCATGCGTGAGCACCATAGGCGGGTGGAACGATGGAAAACAATCGAGTATAGGACAAAATTTATGAGAGGAAACTTAACTCAGAAACATATTATAAATTTTAGATAAGTAACTTACCAAGTAATTACATTGCTATTAGTAACTAACTTTCACGGCAGCTCAAGTTTAAACATTCACGGTAGAGCTCCATTGTTTTGTTGTAGGTAACTGATTCCGCCCACTTTCAGGAAGAATAGAAACAACACAACTTAGGAGCTCAATTCGTTCCTACCGCTCATTGACTTAACATCGATTGTTGGGTAGCTAATGTTTTGGTTTCTCCAGTTCGCTGCAGAGTTTGCCAAATTTTGGTGAAGTACATCTTTTGATTTGGTGGAACTAATTTTCTTATGTTGGCTAGTTTTTTTTTACTGTTCCTGATTGTGACTTGATATGTTGGACTCTATTTCACATAGTATTCACAGAGTCTAATTTATTTATATGTATTGGCAGACTGAAGTAACTCTATGCTGTTTGAAGAGCTTTTGTGATTTTAGTTTGTTTTATAACTTATAAATTTTAGTTTGTTTTATAACTTATAAATTCTATGTTTAATACCATTTTATAGCTTTTATTAAGTGTTATTTTATAATAGTGGGTGTGTGTAACTGTTGAAGAAAATTTTAATTTTACTAACAAATATTTGGGTGTCAATGACTGTTAATGTTGTTACATCAGAAAATTTACTGTTATATCAATCAATCAGTCAAGTTGCTATCATGTGATCCTTTGTGCATAGACATTGGTTGCTTGGTACCCTAAGTCTTCTGTGCCTTCTTGGACAGAACGGCTGTTCATAACTCATACACCTGTACCCCTCCCAAAGCATGTATGGTAGAGTCAGGGCTGCCCTCTCACTCAGTATTTGTACAGTCCCTGGACTGTGCATGTACAGATAGTCTTTTCGAGTTGACCACTGTTTCACCTCAGACATAGCATTGCATTCACAAGATAGCACCAAGCTCATTTCACTATGGCCGCCACTTGTTCGGTTTTCCATGAACACTGGGAGATGATTCCAAACTTTGTTCCATAAATTTGTGACTTGGTGTATGCAGTCAGCACTAGTGGTACTGGTCATTGTAACTTGTTGCTTGAAAGAGCATATTAGGCCTGTGCTTTTCCAGAAGCTTGCATAGTAGAATCAACGCTACCCCGAACTTTTTCATTGATGGTATGTCCTCTAGGGTTATTTAAGAGACAAGGCAGTTCCAACTGCAGTGGTTACTGGTTACTTGTGGGGTCTTGAACCAGGTTAACAATCTGTTCTGTGGATCAGAGGTTTCCATGCTGTTGTCCACATAAGATAAAGTTGACACAGGTCTCACCTTGCATGATCAGTACCCTGTGCCGACCCTCTCTTTCTTGGACGAGAGGACTGCTTCCAGGTCTTCCAGAAAGGAACCCAGTTGCACTAGTGCTGCCTTCTTGGTCTTTGCATTCA
This sequence comes from Macrobrachium nipponense, assembly GCF_015104395.2. NCBI lineage: Eukaryota > Metazoa > Arthropoda > Malacostraca > Decapoda > Palaemonidae > Macrobrachium > Macrobrachium nipponense. The sequence continues at coordinate 33,120,536 of NC_087216.1, forward strand.
TGGTCCCTGGACTTAAGCATATGGATGGGTTTGCAGGTGACAGTGCTCATGGGTTCCACGATTATGCTGTCCCCTGGTTGACCTCTAAGGCCAGGGGTTGCCCTGGGGTTGTGTTAGAGTACTTGCTTGTTCTCCATGACATCTAATTCATTGTCCACCAAACAGGAATTGGATACCATGGCTAGGAACCCAGTTTTATACTTGGTTTGGCCTGGAGTATGTCATCCAGTACGATTGGGACTGATTGTGTGCCACCGTCTCATGAGCCCGCATGGGAGCAGACTGATGCTTCTCTCAAGACAAAGAATCAAGGAAGTACAACTACCTTGTCTGCAATGGAACTTCATACCAGTTTAGAGCTCTATGTTTCAGGTTGATGATAGCCCTAGAAGTATCTACAAAGGCATCCATCTTGGTTTAAGCTAGGACCAATTTGCAGGGTAAACACTTGCTGCGTTCTCAGAAACGCAGTTGCTATGGAACAGAATGCCTACTCACAGTTTTAATTACCTAGGTATCATAATAACTGGGAGCAGCCAGCTTGATTGGCAGGTCTTGTCAGTCACTGGTTTCTATTGGGGAAAGCTCATACTGTGCAAGTGTCTTCCTCTGTGCTTACTGCAGTGATAACTGAAGCAATAACGATCAGCTACAAGCACATATAATATTGCTAAATGACATAAACCTCCTCACTGGAGTTCTAAACTCTTCACCTCCCAGAAGGTGTCTGCTCACAAACTCCTTGGAGGTGAGTTGAATTGCACACCGGTGCATGAGCATTTTGGAAGGATTGTTTTGTGGGTCATTCAGAGTGTATAATTAACAACAAGACTGAAGTGACAAGTTGGGGAGGGGATGGTAGCGCTGAAGCTTTGATAGTCAGCAAAGCAAAAGGAGAAATGGATTGTTTGCCACACCATCATGCCATCAGCCAGATGCATTCTTGGGAAGAGAATGTTATGGCAGATCACTGCAACTACCTGGGAAGGTAGTAGAGGTAAAGTCCTTAATCTTCATGGGGAGAAGACTTTTTGAGTTCACAGAATCACGAGTGATCAACCTGCTCACTGTGCAAGTATACAGGGAGCTTTCGGTGTCCCGGAGAATGCCTTCCAGCATCCTTGTAACATTCTGGATGCCAATGCCTGTACTCATTCTGCCTCACCATGCAATCAGTTGTGTATGTATCACTGTGGGGCTCAGATACCCAGGTAACTTCTTGTGGATTCCAAGGAGAGTGGCTTTCCACTGCTGGCTTTTGGCAGGCTCCCAGAAAGCGGATCATCTAATTGTTGATGCAAAGAGGTCTCTCTTCAATTGAAGCTTACATTCAGTAAATCATAGTTAACCTGATGAGTAACGTGGCCTCATTCAGTCTTAGAGGTTTGGAATCTCTTGTGCTTGTTAGCTCCTGGGTTTGTAACTTCTCAGTTCTGATGAGAGATATAGAAACTTTTAGTTTCCTCTCTCTCTCTCTCCAGGATCTCATGGTGGTCCAGATGAGAGATTTATGTGACCTCTAAGGCCAGACATTCGGCACCTCTTGCCAGTATTGTCAAACAGAAGTAGGTCTCAAGAAAAATCCTCTTCTTTTTGGCTTTGTGATGCAACAAACATGACGCTTCTAGAAAGTAGGCAGCCTACAATTCAGGTAAATACTTGCAGTCAAGGGTTATAGAACCATCCCTGGCATTTCTGAGTAACTTCAATAACATTAGTCATGAGGGTAAGTGTCTCAAGTGCTAAACCACCTTTACATCATTCTACCAGATGTACATCACCCACAAGATTTCCAGACTCCTTCCAGGAACTTGTGGTGGCTGTTGAACAGGTTGTGTAACAACCTAGCCTTGTTTGAAAAGAAAAGCATCTTGCTTAAGGTATTTGGAGGGTGTAATTCTATAGTAGAAGGCAATGACCAGCTACTCTCCATTTTCTCTTCTTCCTCCCTCTGTAGGGGAACAGCACTAGTCCCAACTATGTGCTGGACCTCATGTGTATTCAGGTAGCTACTGTTTGAGCAACCTGTCTTAGAGCTTTGGCAGCAGCTGGGGATGGGGGTTAAGGCTATATTCTGATCCTAATGTAATTGTAATAGCCAGATATAGCTGTCCTCCAACCTTTGTAATCCTTACAAGGTTAACACGTGGTTTTCTGTTCATATCCATACTTGCATGCAGGTCTAAACATCCTCATTCAGGCTCGGGAACCTACTTCTCTGGGATCCCATTGACAGAGACAGACTCAAGTAGGAGGTACAAAGTCATCAGAACTCTTGCTTGCATATGTGACTTAAGATTATATTTCTGGATGGTTTTCAACTTTCTGGGAAAGTGATGGTTTGCATTTCCATAGGCAGAAATAAGTTTTTTTAACTAATTTGTAGTTTCCTTAAGTATACGGAACTGAACTTTGTCATATTTTCCACCGAAACTACCCCCTTTGTCCCTTATGCTGAAGGAAAAAGTGCTTGGTGATGTCAGGTTAGTGAGAGGTGTTCCTGCACTCACCCCCAAGCTGGTGCAAAGGAATACGCCAATGTAAAATGGTTTGGTTTTTATACTTATAAAAAATACAAATAATTAAAAGAATATTATTTTCCTAAACAATTATGTACTTGAGTGAGGCTGTAGATATTCTCATTGTTCATACACGAACAAACCTTCGGTCTTAACAATAGGATAATTTCTAGCGCCTAGCTAGCAGATGAAAGCAAGGAATCTTGTGATATTTGGTAACGCATGCGTAGCTCGGGTGAGGAGTAGTAAAGGACAACGCCGCTACACTAGTCTTTTCATACAATCAACTTACCTGTCAGATATATACATAGCTAAGACTCCGTCGTCCCCGACAGAAATTCAAATTTCGCGGCACACGCTGCAGGTAGGTCAGGTGATCTACCGTCCTGCCCTGGGTGGCAGGATTAGGAACCATTCCCGTTTTCTATTCATATTTTTTCTGTCGCTTGGAATGTAAACAAACGTTGCAGTTTCCTCCCTGACTTGATTTTTGGATTTCATCGCCATCGATCTTTCTGGGGCCTATCTTTTGCAGGGAAGTACTGGATCTTTGGTCGGCATACGCATATTAATTTGTTTTTATAACTTTGGCTTCGAAAATTTCGAAGAATTGTTTACGTGTAACTACCGAACTTTTCGGTAGACACTCACATAGTTTGCAAGAAGGAAAATTTTAATATTTATTCATAATAACGTGTAGTAAATGTTAGAATTGATGAGCTAAACTTCCTTCTTGAAGATGTAAGGAAAGAATAGTTTACGCTTCCTTTAGAAGTTTATATAGCTCTCGTACTAACGAGCAGTTAGAGCATTAACATTACTAGTAGTGTGGTATCCTCATCTCCTTCTTACTTCACAGAATCTTTCAAATTCCATATTGCAATTTGAAGACAAAGGAATGTAGCTCAAAATACGAGCTATTGAAAGGTAAGAAGTGATTTTAGTGTTAGTGCAGTGGAGGGTGCGTTCTGTTCGGCTCTGTTTCGCTCCCAGGCCTAGACCTCTTCCAAGCTCACATACCCAAGAGGAGAAGGAAAGTCGAAAGCCTTACGGAGGTTATGGAGAATCCCCACCGATCAGGCGTCCCCTCGGCAGGATCTGTAGAACGTCCCAGACTGCCAAGTTCGCCATTGGAAAGGCGTCCTAATTAGTAGAGGGTGCGTTCGATCGGCTCGTCTCGCTCTCAGGCCTAGACCTCTTCCAAACTCACAAGCCCAGAGGAGAAGGAAAGTCGAAAGCCTTACGGAGGTTATGGAGAATCCCCACCGATCAGGGCGTCCCCCTTCGGCAGATTCTGTAGAACGTCCCAGGACTCAAGTTTCGCCATTGGAAAAGGCGTCCTAATTGTAAAGAGGGGTGGCGTTCGATCGGCTCTGGTCTCGCTCGCCTAGGACCCTTTCTAAACTCACAAGCCGAAGGAGAAGGAAATTCGCAAAGGCTTAGCCGGAAGGTTATTGAGAATTCCCCACCGATCGGGCCCCGTTCCCGTCCGGCAAGGATCTGTAAAACGTCCCAACTTGCAGGGATAGCCATTATGGCGGCCACTTTAGTTCGTCTGTTCTTCCGTTTCTCGCAAACATTCCAAAAAGACGAAGAATGTACATGTTAGAAGTTCGGACGATCTGGCTCGTTCTCTGAATAAGAGAACACTGACTCACTGAGCGAGAGGCTGAGAGCCAGCCAGCAGCTAGCGCGAGTCACGTTCCAACAGCCAGCAGCGAGCCGTCGTTCCAACAGACTAGCGCGAGCCGCGTTCCAACAGACTAGCGCGAGCCTCGTTCATACAGATAAATGCGAGCCGTGTTCCAGCAACTGAGTGCGAGCCGCGTTCCAGAACTTTTTCTTGGCGCAAGGCGCCTTCAAAGAGAAAACAGACGGCTTAACTAAGGAGCCTTATAGTAGAGTGGCAATCAGAAGGATGCTTCCATTGAACGTTTTCTGGCAAGAGGCTCGTATAACAAGACTAGAGGCGCTCGGATCTATTAGGGCGCACGGGACCTTCCACGCAAGCGGAACGTTCCAGGAGCGAGTCTCCTTTCTAGCGTGCGGAACATTCCAGGCGCGCGGAACTATCCAGACGCTAGGCGCAAGGATCCCAGACGGCCAGGCGTCAGAAGATTCCAAAAATCTTCATTTGAGAGAGAAGTCAGTCGCGAGACTCCTCTTTGAATTTTTAACTTGAGCAACTTTCCCCTGGCAAAATGTTTGGCCAAGATGTCGCACAGGCGGGCCGTTGCTTTTGTCAGAAGGATTCTGATACTAAGAGAAGCCCCTTTTCATTATTCAGAAGACTCCTTTGTTAGGCAGTTCCTCTCAATGCGGACTCTCTCCTTCATCCATGCTCTTCCCTCGTTTTGAGGAGGCAAGAGCTTTGGGAGTTTTTCTTAATAAGATCTCATCGACGTTTGGGTATGATGGCGGATAGAAAATATCTACTTCCTTCCGTAAGCCCTAGTGATGAACAGGAATTCTGTCTCTTCCGCGATTTATGAAGAAATCATGAAGATTTAAAGAGTTCCTTGATTAACTTCGTTCCTTAAGGATATATATATACTCTTTCTATCGTTCTATTAACGAAAAGAACGAAGATAGTAGAAGGTAGTAGAGTTTCTGCTGTTTGAGAATACGATACGGTCAAATCATAAACACATACCGTAGTTACTTCTTTTCTGTGCAACTCAATTACCAGTATCCTTCTACGTCTTTCCTAGGAAGGACTACGCTTAAAGGGATTGTTAAGACAACACCTACTTAGCTTCTAGATTTATCGAAGTCTTGTTTCGCTTAAATATGCTTTAATAGAACTTCCTGAAGTTCGGATAATATTTTATAAAATTCCTTTATTAATTGGAGTAGCTGGCAACTCTGAAGAGTAAGCGCGGACTGCTTTCGCTGAGAGCCTGAGACCAACGCAGTACGCCTACGCCAGTTACTGTCAGTACCATGTAGGTGTCAGTCATGAGCGGTCGGGCGGATCTCTCTCTCCTGCTGGATGGAATAACTATCCGTATCTCTCCCCTACAATCGCGGTCTTAACCTCGGATTGAGGGGATAGTTAAGCTAACATAAATAAAATATTGTATGCCTTTTGCTAAGAAGCTTTCAATAAGAGAGATAGTATAACCTTTCAATGCTGTTTACCGTAGGTAACATTATTAAAGGATTCTATCGCAAGCAGAAACATTGTATTATGTAATGCTCTCAGGCTTACGAAAGCATAGCTTATTAGAGTACCTGCTCAGAAGAAGATGGATGAGTCGGATGGGAAACATTCTCTTTGGGGCAGAACTTGTTTCCCTGAATGGACTATACTACGTATATAAAGCTTTTTCCTACTAAGAACGGAATTAACATGTGAAAGGATGTCGGGTACCATAAAGGCACAGGTGTTCTGGCACATAACATAAAAAGAATTAGAAGAAAGCGCCAGTCTGGCGCGTAGTACCAACCTGCGCAATGCTCCAGAAGCGCAGCCTGGCGCAGTGAGCCAAGAGCACCATCCAAGATTTTCTCGTTTTAGCGAGTTATTAACCTAAGAGTCCAGTAGCCTATCGGACACCAAGCTCGGTAACGGCAAGATTCGTTCCTGATTTCGTTACCCATTTAATCACTTAAGCCATTTCCACGACTCTCTCATATCGCATAGAGCATCGAGAATCTCTTTTTTTTTTTTTCGCTCCTATTCGCGTTAACAAAGAGATCCTTCTCGATCGACGATAATAACTGTTAACATGTTTAACATTTATTGGAAAGAGTTGTGAGAACCTGCGGAAAGTCTTCTTCATAGCAAGAAGTCTCGTCCTCTCTCCCCTGCGAAGCGAGAGGCGTCATGCAGACGTGAAGCTTCCAAACATATCGCAGAGGCTTCGGTTTCAGGAGCGAGATCGGGAGAATCTTACGGAAGACACGTAACGCCAGAGAGACGTGAGACGTCGTCAAGATATGAATCATCATTTAAAGCTGCTTTTAGACGCGAGGCTCCAACCAAAATTTTGGCGCCAGTTTAGGACGCCTTTTGAGAGCGAAGCGTCTTCCAGGCGCGAGGCGTCATCCAGACGTCAGCAGCCACACAAACGGGAGGCGTCAGCCAGGACACTTGGCGGACTAGAAGCGTCATCCAAGCGGGAAGCGTCGTCCATTTATGGAGAGAAGCCTGGGCTGTTGGCGCCTTCCAGGACTATTAAAGCGGGGAAGAGGAAGGAATATCATTCCCTTAGCCCCTCTCCTATTAGGAGTTTGTCTCCTCCAGAGGAAAGACGTACTGAATTAGCAGCGGAGACTCACTCAGACCCCGAGATTAGAAGTAAAACTCGGAGGAGGAGTATCAAGGAAGAGAAGGACTGTCGAACTATAATGTTTTTGACAGCCTTGCTTCTAGAGGAGTATGGAGACGACTTGACTCCTGCTCTCCTCCTTCTCCGCGCGCTCTTTTCTCGAGTGCAAAGACGAAGAATCTTCGTTTTTTCTTAGAATGAAGCCCGCCATTTTGATGAAGAGGGCTCTTCAGTCTTTAGACTCTTGGATGAAGTTGAAGAAGGAGTTAGTTAGAACGGTCTTCTGCATGCCTCCAGCGAGACTAGCTGGTAAAAAGAGGCATTTGATATCAAGCGGGAGAGAATATGGGTATTTCTCTTCCGTCTACGTCAGAAGCGGACTTTTCTACCTTAGTTGACGCTTCACGTAGACAAGGTTTGAACTCTGCCCGTATAACTTGGGGCATTTCAGAACTGGACCATCTCCTCAAGGGACTCTTTCATGTATTGGAAGTTTTCAACTTCTTAGATTGGTCCCTTGGGGTGATGTCCAAGAAAGCCCATGATTCTGAAGGACTCGAACCAGAAGTCCTTCTGTGTATTTTGTCTTGTATAGACAAAGCGGTTCAGGATGGCTCGGTTGAGATCTCCTCTTTGTTTGGAGCAGGTCTTCTTAAAAAGAGGACAGTATATAGTGTCTTTTTAACCAAAGCGGTCTCCCACGCTCAGAGGGCAGCGCTTCTGTACTCGCCTTTGTCTGACTTTTTGTTCCCTTCTCAGTTAGTGAAGGACATTTCTCGTTCATTAACTGAGAAGGCGACTCAAGACCTTCTGACACAGTCAGTAAGGAAGAAGAAACCTGCAGACAGCCCCAAGAACACTGTCATTGTCTGATGAGGAGAAAGACCGGGCCTACAACCTGACACAGATTCGCTAGATGCGAACATATAGGACAGATAAGAGTGTCCGATGTGGACATTGCCAGACATCCTCGAGACTCTACCAAGCTCGAAGCTCCGGCAAGTGGGGAGGAGCCAACCAGGCGCGAGGCGCCAGGCAGGAGCGAGGCGCCAGGCAGGCGCGAGGTACCAGCCAGCCGCGAAGCTCCAGGCAGGCGCAAGGCGCCACTCCAACCGGGCGCGAGACGCCAGCCAGGCGCAAGGCGCCAGCCAGGCACCAGCCAGGCGCGAAGCTCCAGGCAGGCGCAAGGCGCGAGGCGCCAGGCAGGCACAAAGCGCCAACCTGGCGCGAGACGCCAGCCAGGCGCGAGGCGCCAGCCAGGTGCGAGCAGCCAGCCAGGCGCAAGCCAGGCTCTAGGCGCGAATCTCTAGCTAAGACGCGAGGCGTCAACCAGATGCGAGGCGCCAGTCAAGCGAAAGGTACCAGACAAGCGCTAGGCGCCAACCAAGAGCGAAGCACCAGCCAGGCGCGAGGTTCCTGCCAGGCTTCAGGCTTCAGTCGGGAGAGATCCATTTCAAGAAAGCCCTGGTCTTCTTTGAAACATGGAGATCTCCTAAGCACTTCATAAGTGACTTGATTCCTTCAAACAGCTGAGAATTAAAAGCACAGGAAGTGCGCGCTTTTGCAAATTCTTGTTCTTTACATAACAATATGTCATATAAGACATATTAGCTGTGTTGTACGGTAGAGGCAACTCTGTGATGACTTCTCATTACACAAAGGATGTCAAGTTAACCTACGAGAGATCCTTCTCTTTTGGTTTATACGTTTCTGCGGATACGTTACTGGGATAAGGAGCCGACACTGATCCTTAACTTTGAGTTAAAGTTTTTTAACTTAGTGAAATTATTGGGGTTTTTGAAAGGAGTGTGTGGATAACTCTTTCCAATTTGAGCGCGAACCCTCGTGTTAGGATCAGGTGATCGGGATCGGTGTTGCGCTCCTTCATAAGGTGTATTGTCATAGAAGTGGTCCAGTACCCATTGACAAAGTCCTTTCAGGCTCTGCCGAGTAAGCGGTTCATATCCCATCGGCAGACCCACAAGATCTCTTAGCCATAGATCACATATCTCGCTAAAGTCCTTGAGGTGATGCAGACTACCGGGTCAACAGCCACGAAGTCTACCACCTATCAGATAGGAACCAAGGTTTATTTATACCTACAACATATGTTGTTTACCTGTCTATTCCATGTTAGCTGTCTCTTACCCTCCACCAAAGGGTGTCAATCAGCTATGTTGATTGTAAGTTGATTGTATGAAAATGATATTGTTATAATACAATAAAGTTTCATACATACTTACCTGGCAGATATATACGATTAATGGCCCACCCAGCCTCCCCGCGGAGACAGGTGGAAGAGAAAAAATATGAATAGAAAACGGGAATGGTTCCTAATCCTGCCACCCAGGGCAGGACGGTAGATCACCTGACCTACCTGCAGCGTGTGCCGCGAAATTTGAATTTCTGTCGGGGACGACGGAGTCTTAGCTATGTATATATCTGCCAGGTAAGTATGTATGAAACTTTATTGTATTATAACAATATCATTTTCTTTGACCGCCTGGGCGAGAGTCGTGTTAACCTCTCTTGGCCTTTTTCCGGTTTATTGGCCATTTCGCTTGTGTTTAGTGGGTGTGTGTGTGTGTTTGGCTGATATTATGGCTTCTTCTGCTCCTTCTCGGCGTTAGTGTATGTGACCTGGAGTTCCAGGTTTTCCGTGTTCTCGTTTTCTGGCTTCAGCAGCGACTAACCTTCACATAACGTGCAGTAGGTGTCGTTCTAATTTTTGTACTATCACGAATCCTTGTACGGAATGCCGGGCATGGCCTAAGAAGCAGTGGAGGTTGTTTTATGGCAAGAGAGAACATTCGTCTCCTGCAGTAGTCAACCCCCATAGTAGCGTTGTTTCTGCGTCTCCTTCCATTGATTCATCGCTGGAAGTATCGGGAGGCCACCAGGCGATTTGGAAGACGTTTGGGCTAGGGGGTCCCCCATCCTTGGAGGGGTTGCTAGCGCATTTTGTAGAGGCTCGCACCCCCCCTCCCCGGTCTGGCCAGGCCATCCCCCTCCTCCTGGCCTCGTCTTCGTGGGTAGCAGAAATTGGCCATCTTGTATTGCTCTGCCAGTGTCTGCTGCCACTTCTTTGAGTCGGAGTGACGCTGTGGCGTCAGCACCATTGATGACGTCACAGGATCCATCTTTGTGTATTCCTCCGCCAGTGGCGTCTCTTTCCCCTTGCACCTAGGGGAAGCCGTGACATCACCACCACTTGTGACATTATACTCACATCGATGACGTCTCTCCCAGTCGTCTCCTCTGATCTGCCTTTCTCAGCCGCCCAGTTCGCTACATCTCCCTTCCTTGTCATCGGAGCCTTCTCTGGCACATCAGTCTGAGGTCATATGCCAGGCAGTGCTTCAGAGGTTGGACTCTGTTTTGGATGTGAAGTTGGCTGCCTTATTGGTTGGGAGGACTGGTAGGAAACGTGTTGCTTCGTCCCCGCCTCCTGAGAAGAGTACGCATAAGAAACCAGTGCTGTTTTCTTCTCCCTCTTCCCCCTCTACGCCCCGTCGGTGTATCAAGCGTTGGAAGGCTAAGGACTTTGCCCTTTCTTCACCTACGAGGGAGGAACAACACAGACATGTTCCCAAAAGTGCTGTTGTTTCGGGCAGTGTTGGTGATCCTTCCTGTGTGCAATCTGCAGGGATGCTTCGTCCTCTGCCTCAAATCACGGGTGTGTCACCCCCCACCCCACCCCCCACCCCGTCTGTGCGCATCGCCAGCATGTTGCAACCTCCCCCGTCCATGCACATCGCAAGCGTGTTGCAACCTCCCCTGCCCGTGCACGTGATGTAAGTACTCCTTCTTCTCCAAGATCTATTCGTCGCTGTAAGGATCTCAAGGTACCTGTCAAGTGGTCGAAGGTAGTGAGCGCGGAGTTGGTGTAGCAGGATTGTTTGCCTGCCTCTCTCACTAGTGCCTCCAAGAGTTCAACTCTAGGGGATTCTCCTTCGATCTCGAGTGTTCGGGTCCCCCCCCCCTCTCACATACGTACGTTTGCCACGCCCGTGACCATTCATGGACATGTTGAGTCATCTGTTGAGGTAGGTGATGTTCCTAGTGTTATAGTAGTGGGTTTGTCTCTGAAACTGACGCATGGACCCAGCCCAGTCAGGTTAGTTGGGGTTTTGGGCTGTTTGGCTGCTAACCCTTCCATTAATTTTGGTGGGGAAGGTGCCTTAGAGGAGCCTACACATCCTCCTCGTCGTTGGTCTCCATTGTTGGAGCAGGAGTAGGAAGACACGCAAGAGTTTTTGTCCACCTTTTCAGAAGTTGTTGATCTCATTCGTGGGTTTAACAATTTGGAAAGCAGGACTCAGGCTCAGTTGTCTTACACTCCTTGCTTGGAAGCCTTGGTGGGAGCTTGGTGGGAGCTACTCAGGACCCCAAATCATCTCTTCAGCTTCTTTTGTCGGGGCATGTTCAGTTGGTCTTGCAGAAGGTTAACACCTCTGTTTCAGACCAGGACGGTTCACTTCGCTCTAGGGGCTCTACCAAACTACTACCCCCGCCTCTCACGAGACATAGGAAGTACTATGCTACAAGCTCTGCTTTCTTGTTGTCACGCCATCTTAACTCAGACGTCATTCGCGTGAAGCCAGGATTGACTTTGGAACAGGTGAGGTCAGTGACTCCATCCTTGTCTCCGCAAGATGCCTCAGCATTGGAATCTACGGCGGCCTCCATGTTGCAGACGGTTTCTTGGCTGGACTTCTGGTCTGTGGTTATTGCCAAGATAGCGCTATTTCCGACAGGTCCCCAGAAGGGTTGGTGAGTGCATCCTCGCTTGCCAGTCTGTTGCAGTCCGAGGGCAAGGCGTTTTCATATATGGCTCACCTCAGTGCTAATTTATGAGCTAACCTTCTGATAAGAAGGGAGGCCGCTTTGTCTAGGATGGAGAGATCGCTCAACACCGAGTCCTTGCTGGCATTGAGGAATGGAGATCTGTTGGAGTCCCAATTTTTGTTTCCTCGGACAGAGCTCGAGAATGTGATAGACCGGCTCCGGGCTGACACCAAAGAGAGACTGGTGCAGTCAAGGAGATCGTCGCCTGGTAGGCCGCCGAGGACCTCTAGTTAAGCAGCCTTCCCATTCGACACAGCCTAAGTCAGAAGATCAACGCCCGTTTCGCTCTTGTTCCTTTAAGCCAAGAAGGGGCCCAAGGGGCAGAGGTAAAGGGGGCCGTCAGTAGGTTAGGCGCCTCTCCCTCTCCTGCGCCACGGGTGGGGTGGTTCCTGGCGGGCCATTGGGCCAAGGAGTTATGGGGCGGAGAAGTGGGTGGTAGATGTCCTTCGGGTGGGATACCTACTGCCATTTGACTTCTCTCCTCCTCTGTCGGACAAACCACAGCTCAGGAAGGCATATCCTTCAGATTCTCTGAAGTTCTTGGCTCTTTGGGAGGAATTGCAGAAAATGCTGGACAAGGATGTGTTATGAACATTACTCAACTATTTAAAAGTATCATAAGTGGCAAGAACAGTCTCTTTTCTTTTAATGATCAGTGCCACAAAGGTTAGCATTTAAAGCCAAGGGGCAAGATCTCCAGACAGTGAAAAACACCAAATAACATTCAAAGAGGATAATGAAAATATAGATAAAAACTTTAGTATTTATTATAAATAAATTTTAAATTAAACCCACATAAAAAAAACTGATTAGGGTTTACAAAATACCTTACCTTAAAATATCCTCATTCACACGATAGAACAAGAGACAGTGATTAGGAGGAGGAAGGAAAAACAGCCTATTTCTAGAAAGCCCTGAAAATATTCTTTTGGAGAAGATAATGAAAGAGGGAAAGAACCTTCTTTTGGAGAAGATAATGAAAGAGGGAAAGAACCTTAATCCTAGATCATACAATTACTCAAAAATATTTACATACATAATTATACAAATAACTTATCACAGATCACTTGATCTAACATCAAAGGTGGTTACATGCAGGCACTATATGGTCGATAACACCACTACTGAATGCACACACGGCTGTCTATCAACTACTCCGGAATTATGAAGGGGGTTCTGCAGCCAGAGGATACACTGACCCGCGTCAGTAACGCCAATAAAGAAGATATTTGGTTTATATCCTTACCAACTAGCTGAAAAGATTCAGGCCTTTTCACGACTCCGGAGGTTTCAGGACAAAAGCAGGACCAGGGACAAGACAAGGTGCTTTCCCAAGGGCAGCAGGCAGGTCCAGAGATGCAGGTACGTAGATATAGTGCCCTGGCACACAGGAAGGGCGCCCGATGAGAGCACAGGAGAAGTTTCTCAAACAACAAGGCTGCAGCTTCCACAGCGACTTCAGTAATTAGGAGGCGGAACACCATCAACACCCGTGCACCCGTCCTCGGGGTTTTACAGTCACATCTTCTTGGTGCCCAAGGCATCGGGAGGATGGAGGCCTGTGATCGACTTATCCACCTTGAATCACTTCATCAGGAAGACACGGTTCAAAATGGAGACCCCGCGCTCAGTATTGGCAGCCGTGAGGGAAGACAACTTCATGCTGTCGATAGACTTGAAGGACGCATACGTACTTCCAAATCCCTGTTCATCCCACTTCCAGAAAGTTCCTTCGCTTCCCTCTTGGGGACAAGGTCTTCTAGTTCAAAGTCTTGTGCTTCGGGATGATAACAGCCCCTCAAGTGTTCACAAGGGCCTTCTCTCTCGTGTCAAGTTGGGCCCATGCTCAGGGGATCCGTTTGCTGAGGTACCTCGACGATTGGTTAGTCTTGGCAGTTTCCAGGGAAACGCTGCTGCAGGACAGGGATCGTCTACTTCAGTTCTGTGTGGACCTGGGCATATTAGTCAACCGGAAAAGTCAAACTTCGTACCCAGTCAAATGATTCTCTACCTGGGCATGGCCATCGATACGAAAGTGGCCAAAGTTTTCCCATCGGATCAGAGATTGGAGAAGTTGCGGGCGGTGGCGCGCAACTTCCTGATAGTCACATCAGTCAGCTCATCAGTGGCAGGTTCTTTTGGGAGTGTTGTCTTCCCTGGAGAAGCTGGTCCCTCATGGGCGTCTTCATCTTCAGTCTCTGCAATGGAGACTGGGAGAATTCTGGTCTCCGGTGGGGGACTCTACCCTGTTAATGGTTCCTCTGTCTCTGGAAGTGAGAGAAGACCTTCGTTTGTGGTTGGACGACCAGAATCTGTTGAAGGGTGTCCCTCTGCGTTCTCTTCCACCGGACTTCCTTCTGTTCTCGGACGCCTCCCTCGCAGGTTGGGGGGCTCATTGCTTCAGGCAGCAGCAGCCTCATTGCTTCAGGCAGCAGCATATCAACGTCTTGGAGTGGAAGGTGGCTTTCCTGGGTCTGAAGGAGTTTCGGGGGAAGGTAGAAGGTCATTCTGTCGTTCTCATGTCAGACAACACCACGGTGGTAGCCTATGTGAACAAACAGGGAGGCCTGGTTTCACGTCAACTTCATGCCTTGACTGTCGAGCTTCACCAGTGGGCGGTCAGCTATTCGGTAGAGCTCTCAGCCAGGTATGTCCCAGGAAGACTGAACGTGGTCGCAGACAAACTCAGTTGCCGGGATCAGATCTTAGGCACAGAATGGTCCCGGGGAGACCCATGCTGGACCTTTTTGTAACACGATTCAAAAGGAAGCTGGAGGTGTTCTGTTCAGTGGTTCTAGATCCTTTAGCATTGGCAGAGGACACATTCCAACATCCCTGGGACAACCTGGAGGTGTATGCCTTCCCTCCGTTTTGTTTGATCCGTCAGGTTCTGAACAGGCTAATGAGTTCACAGGGTCTCAGGATGACTTTGGTAGCCCCTCTGTAGCCTCAGGCAGAATGGTTCCCAGATATGCTGTCGTTGTTGTCAGAGGTTCTGAGGGAGATTCCCCCTTGGCGACATCTGTGTCAGCCCCATGCGGAAAGGTTCCACCAGTCAGTAGAATCCCTGTTGTTTCACAGTTGGAGGCTATCAAGTATCTCCTCCGAGCAAGAGGCTTTTCTCAGAGAACAGCTGGGCACATGTCCAGCAGTCTTAGAAAGTCGACCTCTGTAGTTTACCCAGGCAAATGGGCGATCTACTGTGATTGGTGTCATAAACGGGGTTTTTCTCCATTTGCGACCTCTATTCAGCAAATAGCAGACTTTTTAACCTCCCTCAGAGACGAGAAACGTTTGTCTGTTTCTGCCATTAGAGGCTACAGGGTAACCCTGAGTTTGGTGTTACGGCTTAAGGGTATTGACATCTCCTCTTCCTGGGAACTTTCCTTGCTAGTTAAGGGGTTTGAGCAGTCGAGTTCTCCTAGAGAGCTCAAGCCTCCAACATGGGGTGTTTCCTTGGTTCTTAAGAGCTTCACTAAGAGTCCATATGAGCTCTTGCGTCGCTCATCTGACAGGAACCTGACGCTCAAGACAGTTTTCCTTCTGGCTTTGGCATCTTCCAAGAGGGTAGGAGAGCTCCACGTTCTGACTGAGCTATGAGGTGAAACACGCCAAGGGTTAGGGGTCGATGTCCTTCGAATTTGTCCCGGAGTTTGTGGCCAAGACCCAAAACTCCTCTTGTGGTTCACTTCGTTTTCCATTCCATCACTGACTGACTTTGTGGGTGGTGATACTCAAGAGCTTTTGTTGTGCCCTGTCCAGGCCCTGCGTTGCTATCTTAAAAGGATACTGGCACCTTAGACCAGACTGCCACAGACTTTTCATTAGCACAGGCCGTACAAAGAAAGAGGTGTCTAAGAATCTATCTCTTTTTGGATACGGGAAGCCATCAGACAGGCATACTTGACTCTTGATGATTCCACCACCACGTCTGTGCAGGCTAGAGCACATGACGTTAGAGGTATTGGTCCCTCTCTGGCTTTCAAAAAGAATTTGGCTGTACACAGAGTGCTGAGCGCTGGTACTTGGTTACACCAATCCACGTTCACCTCTTTCTATCTTTAGGATGTTGCCTGCAGATCTGCGGACCCGTTTTCCCTGGGTCCTGTGGTGGCTGCCCAACAGGTTATGTAACTCATGGTTGCCCTTAACAGGGAACATTTGTATCTTACCTAAGATGATTGTGTGAATGAGAGAATGAGTGAGTTGGCTGGTCTCCTTCTTTCTCTTGTACCTTTCCTTCTTCCTTCGGGCGGTTCAAGGAGTAGACACGTCATTTGCTGGACTGGTCTGATACAGGTGAGTAAGGTAGCCATACTGATTGTGTGGTTGTGCAATATACAAATATCTTACCTGCTATTTGGTAGCATATGCTTCACTCCTTGGCAAGGAGGGGTTGGGAGTAATACAAACCCTGGTGTCTTGTTTGTTATTGGACAGTCAAAGTTTCTCTTTGGTTCCCTATACAATGGTTATCCCATAGTATATCATTGTACATCACTCTGGTTCTGAGTGGTTAGATATCAATTTATCGAGCTTCTCAACGGGCTTCAGTCCTTCTCCAAAAACCATTCCTTTTGAGAGCTTGACTGGTGGGTAGCCCCCAGCTGGTCTAGGTTGTCTTATACCTCCCTCCAAGTATGAGTCTATCCTATTGTTAAGACCGAAGGTTTGTTTGCGTATGAACAAATGACAAATTTTCTAAGATAATTTGTATTTTTCATAGCTACAAACCTGAGGTCTTAACGTTATACTGCCCGCCTCTTGCTGCCCCTCTGTTTGTTAAGTCATCCTGAGTTGGGAAAGACTGGCTTTGCAGCGGCGTAGCAGCGGCGTCCTTGACCGCTCCTCACCCGAGCATTGCCAGATATCACAAGATTCTTTGCTTTCATCTGCTTTTTAACCAAATCCAGCTAGGCGCTAGAAATTATCCTTATTGTTAAGACCTCAGGTTTGTAGCTATGAAAAATACAAATTGTCTTGGAAAATTTGTCATTTCAGGTCCAAGGCCCTACCACTCTAGCATCTCTGTGACAGACCGAGTACAGTGGTCCCCCCGTATTCATGGGGGATGTGTTAGTTAAAACTCAAGGAAAACCCACTAAAAGTTTTTATACTTGGTTTTTTTTAATAGTTTTATCACAAAAAGTGCATTTTATGATGAAATTGATAGAAAAACCAGGAATTTCTGGATATTTCTCATACAAAAATACCGCAAATAGGCGAATTTTCCGCGAATAACGGGGAAATGTTCCCGAGAGAAATCCGTGAATGTGTGAGTCCGCGAATCAGGAGAACACTAATACGGGGGTTCCACTGTAACAGGTTGCAGGAGTCGTCACTCCCCTCCCCTTGCTTACATATGTGACTGGGATCATGATATTTCATGCTGGGTCTCAACATAATTCTGGTGACAGTAATGCTTCCCATCTGAGAAATAAATCTTTTGCATAAAAGGCAGTGGTTTGTATTTTGTAGGAACAAATAAAGATTTAAAGCACTATTCTGTTTTTTTCCTGTGTATACAAATGAGACACTTATCATATTTCTCACCTCAACCCCCTTGTTTTGTTCCTGATGTCAGAGGAAAAAGTGCTTGGTGATGGCAGGGTTATTCCATTATTCGCTCCCATAATCGTAAGTTAACCACTATATGTGTTTACCAAGTTTCTGTGACATGTTTCCAGCAGGTGCTGAATAGTACTCCTATTTAAGTCTCTTGTTTGTATACAAATTGCATTAAGCATGTTTTTTTTCTTTCTTTATTTAACTAGAATGTATTATTTCAGGTGTGCTGGAAAAACAGCATTTAAAGTCTGGAAACGTGGAGGAACATCATGCAGTATACGTCTCAGTCAGCCTTTGTTATCTCAGCGCCCTCATAGTGATACTGTTAACACATTGCTTGTATGTATTTTTCCATCACTTATGTTTTTTCTTTTATAATCAGATTCAGGATTTAAAAATTTCATAATCTTTAGAAAATATGGTCACATTATTCCATAATGAGTGGAACTTAGAGTCCTAGGTGACTTTATATTTATGCAAGAGTCAATCAGTCTCTGAGGGAAACGAATAAGATCCAGATAGCATATGAGATGATGCCAAAGGTAATAAAACAATAGCATACTTGTTGGCAGGAGGCTTCATGAGAAGCTTCCATCAGTGACTAGACCACTTAACTGTCTGATCCAAACATGGTCTCTCATTTGTTACTGCATAAAGGTTTCTTCTTCATCCCCAACATCTCCCTTTGTTTGTTTTTCCCATCTTATCATAATAGTTATTTGCTTATGACTATTTCTGTGTATAGTAATCTTGATAGTGTTAGTTATTTTCTACTAAAATACTACGGACTTTTTGAGTATTATGATTGTTGGGTGCTTGTACATGCTTTGGGTTTTTAGTGCCTGGCTTAGTGCTGGTACATGATGTGGTCTCCTAATGGTAGGTTGAGCTACACACTGATTGTATGGATAGATTGATGCTATCACAAAACTCTATGTGTCTGTCTTAGAGTTAATATGACATTAGTTCCATTTGGTGTAGATCAGCTTTTTGTGTTGGGAACCCCTCCAGTTCCCCACCTCCTTTGCTACATGCCTGGCATTAGTTAGGTAAATAGGTTTCCATGTTTTGTCTTCTGAGTTTTATTTGGCTTGTTTTACATACAGTTTTTGTTGACAAATAATGAACTCAAACCTCATGTTGTATTTTGTCGTCTTTTTCGTTTTCTCTCATGTATAAGTAGTTGTTGCTTTGGTATTTTGTTCTCTTCAGTAACAGAGGGAAAATTTCTGAAAGAAAGGGACGCCAAACTGTGCACTCGGGGAGGCAAGAAACCTTCCCAAGAAGGACAAGTAGAAACTCTATGGTGCTCCCTCTTCTCGTAGAAAGAAATCTTGGAATGCCCAGACACATGTGTTGACGGGACCTAAAACTCTTGGTGGAATCCATGATAAAACACCCACACTGAAAGCAAATCACAAATAAATCACAAGCTAACAAAGAAACCAGCTTGGGAATTAGAGCACAAAAGCAAGACTACTCTCCAAGGCAGTTAAAGAAAGACTGATGCATCACGAGGTCCCAAGCCCGGTTGGTAACCAGCTTCCACCTCGTATACGCATGAGTTGCCAGATGCCACAGATTCTTTGCTTTACTATCTTTTATTATTTGAACTGGCTTCCAGCTGGTGCTAGATTATCCTATTGTTAAGACTGAAGGTTTGTTAGCTATGAAAAATACAAATTGATTAAAAATTTGTAATTTTTAAGATATCCTACCATTATTGAAAAGATATCCACCATAGCATATCCATTTGACTTTTCCTCCTTGGTTTCCATCCCCCCCAGCCTTCTTGTCTTTCACTTGACTTACGGTCCACTAGTCTATTCTTGATGACTTGGTTGGTGATGTTAGTGTTCCATTAGACAAGTTGCATAAAATCAGTGCCCAGTGTCCCATAGACTCAAGTTAGGGCATTCAGTCTAATGCAGATAGCAACTATATTAGTTGTTAGCTCCCCTCGTTTGCTTTGCCCAGACTACTAGCCCTTTGTCATTTGGTGAGGGCTGTAGAGAGCAGTTAGTACTACATACTTATATCCAAATCATATTTTGTCTTAAGTAAGAAATTATTCTACACTAGATTAGCGGGGCTTGCTCCCTTTTTTTCTTTCTTTCTTTCTTGCTTTCTTTCTTTTTTCTTTCTTTCTTTCTTTCTTTCTTTCTTTCTTTCTCTGAAGACCCTTATGGACAGAGTCCATTGACTATAAACCCAAGGGTTCTAAAAGGGAAATCAGATTGTAGAGAAAGACACAAATTAAAGGAAAAGGTGATGAGTGATTAAATATGGAGGAATGGAAAATAAAACAAATACCTACACCTGAAATTCCAAGGTCAACAGAGAGCATGTTTAAATTTCATTCCTCACTTAAGTGGAGATCAGAGATCCCTCTGCTGCACTAGGCAACTATTCCATATTAGTAATAGCCTAGTAAAATGCCAGAAAATGTTGTACAATTTGCAGCAGCACCCCAACCAAGTATTGCGAGCAAAAACAGCTTGGTCGGATAAAGAAGAATGCAGAGAATGTGTCTTCGCAGTACATTTTATGCAATAAATGTAATGAACTCACATTATGTCAATGCTACAAGTCAGCATGAAGACTTGGCAAAATAAACTTGACCATACTGGTAAACTACTTTAAACAAGGATGAAGAAAAGTGTGAAAACACTTAGATGTAATAACTTCATCATCAAATATTAAAAAACATTTTGTTCATGAAAACTTACCTGTCAGATATATATATAGCTGTGTATTTTCTGAAGTCCGACAGAATTTAAAACTTCCGACACACGCAGTGGTCGGCCAGGTGGTTAGTACCCATTCCCGCCGCTGGGAGGCGGTTATCAGGAACCATTCCCATTTTCTATTCATAATTTTTCTGTCGCCGGTGCTGAAAACACCTGTTTTCAGTACCTCCGTCTTAGGATTTTGGAAACTTCATTGCCGCTAAGTATCCCTTAATTGTCCCTTTTGATTTATTTTTACTTTTTGGATTTGTGGCTAGGGCTATACGCTATCTTAAATTGATTTGAATTTGATTCATTTTGCTTAAAATATCTGAATCTAGTTAGGCTAGTTTCAGACGGGGTTGTCTGCAAAGAGAGGGTGTGGCTACCGAAAAGCTTCGGTAGATCCGCACTTGGTATGTACGAGGGGTATGGGTCTTCCTTCTTTGTTGAGATTTGTCATGTAAGGAGTGGGTTGAGACTTTGTCCCTTTATTTCCGTAAGGAAGACGTATGATTCGTAGTACGCAATTTAATCAGTAAACATGTCTAATTCCGTAAGGAAGACGTATGATTCGTATGTACGCAATTAATCAGTAAACAAAAGTCAGGGTAGTGAACCTGTCTAACCTTCCTGTAGACTTTATTTTGCCTAACCCTGTAGTATGGCCTACGGGCTATGAATATGTCTACGAGAGGTGCTCGCTCTTCTTCATTGCTGTGAAGTGCTACTTCTGTAATTGTTTTACTCCTAACCCTGCAGTATTGCCTTCGGGCCCTAAGCAGTGTCTAGAGGAATTGCCCTTTCTCTTATACTCTTTTCGATTCGTAACTTAGAATCGAAAGTGCTTGCTTTAGAGAGTAAAAGTGACAGTTGCAGAAGTGGCAGTGATAAACCCCTTGTTGTAGCGATGGTTGCGTCAGATCGGCCTCGTTTCGCCTCTAGGCCTGGACCTCTGCTTGACTCCCAGGACCTGGGGAGGGGAGCATGTCGAAAGCCGAAGGAGGGTTACAAGGAACCCCCCCCACCGATCTGGCGTGCCTTCGGCAGTTACTGATGAAAATCCCCAGACTGCCAAGTGCGTGCGTGTGCACGAATCCTGAAAGTTTGCTTCTCGTCCTCCGAAGCGTCCTCTCCGTGCAGGGGTTGGAGCTTTCGGAAGGACTCGCGCCCTCTAAATAGAAGCTTATAGAAGAGGAACGCTTCACGTCCTCTCTCTCTCTCGTTATGCGTTTCAGTGAGAAGTAAGAAGGCGAACGTCGCCTGAACTCGTGTCCGTCTTTCCACCGAGAATACGTAAAAGAAGTCATAGTAGCAGGAAGCTTTTGAGAGCGGACGCCTGGGACGCTCGGATGGACTCCAGGCGCGCGCGAGTGCACGCCAGCGTGCTCCGTGCGCGCCAGTGGACGCCGAGCGCGCTCCATGGACGCCGAGGCGCGCTCCAGTGGACGCCGAGCGCGCTCCAGTGGACGCCGAGCGTGCACCAGCGCACGCCAGGTGTGTCGCCTGGCTGAACGTTTCTGTTGAACTCTTCAAGCTCTTGTTTCAGATTTGGCCTAAAGAATTTTTACCTCTACCTTCGGTGATACCTTTTACCTCACCTGCAAAGAATGTGAGTAGGCAGTGCTTCGGAGGAAGCTTAAAGTGAACAGACAACTTCTTCTTCGAAACCCAGCAAGACATCGGGTTTCGTGGAATTCAAGAGGTCTCTGTCAATTAATATTGCTTTTCGCATAGGTGGATGTAGTTAAGGAAGATCTCGTTTGCTCTACCGCAACCTTTGCCATTCTGCCAATATATTTAAGTTGCCACTACCGCAGTCAAGACTTTGCGCTAAGGCAGTTACGGGTTATGTAAGGATCGATGTCCTGCACGTCAGGACTCTCGGCAACGTTCAGTAGGATTCTTGCAAAGGCACTCATCAAAAGGACGCTCTTCAGGAAAGCGCAAGACAGGACTTCCTTTGCCATACTGCCAATAATTTTAAGCTTTAGCAGGCATTAGTTGTGATACGGGAGAGGAAGCTGGTTGGAGAGTTTCTTCCTCTTCCCAGGATAATTTTCCAAGCTTTTTACCCCCATCTGAAAGGGTTTTTTTCAGATGATAGATTTTGTTAGTTTCTAGTCGGGACTACGCTGCTGAATTGAACATCGTCGTCCTACTTGCCGTAAGCCCAGTCTCCTTAACAGGATTCCTTTTTGCCCCTTCCCCCTTCCCCGTTTTTTTTTTTGAGGAACGGGGAAAAAAAATCTGGAAAAAATTAAATGCTCCGACTCCCTGGATTACGTTTTGTCAATTCAGTGACTTTCCCCCATTGACAATATACTTTCGTTTTGTCAAGTAAGTGGGTAGCCCCTCTTTGACAAAATATCTCTTTGTCCCGTAAATGGGTTAGTTCTCATGACAACATCTCATTAACTTGATATTGCGTAAGCGAATAAGCTCTTATTGACAAGATTCGGAAGAGCTCTCATTCGTCATTCGCAGACTCGTACGAAGAAATAGACTTGTAGACTACGTCAATGAACGCTTATGTCCAATAACATAAGAAGCTTGAGCTGACTGCTTCGACTGCTTCGATTCTCTTAAGTTTTGTTCATGAAACTTGCCTGTCAGATATGTATGTAGCTGTATTTCCGAATTCAGCTATATATATGTCTGCCAGGTAAGTAGGAACAAACTTTATTGTGATATAATTTCATTTTTTGCCTTGCGTTATTTTACTTCTGGTTGGTTCAAGTCATATACGCTTGCTGTAGTTACCTCTTCGGATGGCAACCGAGAGGTCTGTTTGTCTATTTTTAAGGACATTTAATCGTTTACTTACTCCCTGCAGCCTAACAGGAGTTTCCGATTTATCTTTTACCGTTGTATGGTAGTGTTCTGACGACACAAACGCATCTATATATTTAGCGTTTTCTGTTTCGCTTAAATATACAGCTTGAGAGTCTTTTCTGCTAAAAAAATAACGGACCTATTTCTTCGTAGAATAGGGTAGCTGGCAACCCAGACATAAAGTTAAGAGACGACGTTCGTAAGCTGCTTGCTGCTGCTGTCACGCTGTCTGTCCTCCAGTCCAACCGAGCCAGTATTCAGTGACAGATCGTGCGCTGTCATGCGTGGTAGTTTACGTCTCCTCTCTCCTGCGGGATTGACTGACTAAACCGTATCTCTGTGCTGACGGTTACGTCTCTCCTGCGGGATTGACTGACTAACTGTATCTGTCCTACAATCACGGACTTTAGCCTAAGATTGAGGGGATTTCTTACGTGAATGAAATAAACGTTGCATTCGTTTTGCCTTACTATGTTCAACAGAGTTATCTCTTAATCCTTTCGGTGCTCGTTACCGCACGGTATGGAACTACGAGTCTACCGCAACATTGCACTTTTATTTGCTCTCCTGCTTAGGCAAAGCGCAGCCTTATTTAGGGAAGTAAGCATACTCGGGGAGGGAATGGATGAGCTTGCTGGGACCATTTCCTTCCTGAAGAAGTTTGTTTCCCCGAATAGACTGCAATTCAGACCACAGTTTTTTCCTACCGGGAAACTGCGAAATATTATTCAAGATCTAGCAATGATTCTGAACATCTCTCAGTGCGTCTATCACCTGATGTGATAGAAAGTAACGGTGCCCGGACATCTGGATATGGGTTTCAGATGTCCTGGATCTTAATCTGAAAGAAGTAAAAGCGATTCGGTAGTCCCTCCAGTCCTCGAAACGAGTTTTTGGGAACCAGTGGTCCAGATCAACTCTGATATTCCACAGCTCTCTCATATCTTAAGAAGTATCCTTTCTCTCGGTCCTTGTTCGAGTTTACGAGAAAGAGCCTATTATAACAACAGGCGTAAAATGTAACGATCCTCTACAGGTCGTTACAGGATTTGCAAAAGTCCGTACGAATCGTCTCGATCGACGGCAGCAATTATTTCACTTCCGAGTGGAATCTTTCTTTTAGAAGTAAGTTGAGAGTTGTGTAGACTTTAGGGACGCCCTTTCATTCTTCTCTTCGATATGTTGAGGACGAAGAGGCGGCTTCTTCTCTGCTCCCTTATTCTCCGATCCGGGATCGGTACCAATTAAACGCCATCCTATGATATTTGAACGGGGATGGATGTTTTAGTCTCTTTTTCCCCTTTTTCAATCGCTTAGGAAATGTAATAAGAGGATTTATGACGTCACAGGGAGCGACAATGACGCTGATCGCCCCATGTTGGCCTTCAGAATCCTGGATTCACAGAGGTCACATATTTCCTAGTTCACTTTCCAAGGACCTTTTTCCGAGAGAGTCGGTCTACTCTAACTTGAAAGGTACCTATAACCTCTCCGCTCTGAGTCTGACTACGTTCAGACTATCGAGAGGTTGACAGGAATAAGATTACCGTCTTCCTTTTCCGTCTGAAGAATGGATAAGCTGGCAGTCACAACTATTAAAGAATATGCAAATATGTTGTTGACGGCCTTTGGGCTCAGAGATTTGCGTCTGTCAAACAACAAAGCCCTTCACGATTTTTGAGTTCTGTGGAATCTCGAAACTCGCTCACCATCTACTTTTTGTCTCACCTGTTTTCTCGGAGTCAGACACTCGTGCGAGATCAGGCGACATATAGTAGCCCTAAGTTTCTTGTTGACGAAGTCAGTTGCGTTTATACACCCCCGATGATCGTGTAACATTAGACCAGGTTGGACTGTCAGGCATTCTTCCTTCGGGACTGAATCGCCTTTTTGCTCCTCGCTCCTTTCTCCTGGCACCAGAAGCTCGAGTCGGTTGATTCGCTGACGACGTTGGGTTGCGTTGATACACCCCCAAGGTTTGCTTAGATTGAATCGCCCAGGCAGTCCAGACACTCATTCTTCAGCGAAGAATAGTGCCTTATGGTCTTCAGGGTACAGCCTTGCTGTCCTTGATTCGTCTGACTTGTCAACTGGTCGGTCACCTGACTTTAGTACAGACGGACTGACTGTGCATGTCCAGATTCGAAGCTTTCAATATGGAACTTAGACGTAGTCTGAAGTTCTTGATGTTTAAAGCATTCGAACCTCTCCTACCTGTTAACTTTTTGCATGTGATCAGGAAGGCCTTCTTCTAACCACCCCCCTAGATACGACAAAGAGGGTTAGTGAAATTTTAAGCCATCGTCACAAGTTTTGGCTTTAGAGAAGACAAGGCGGTGTGCTCTCTAAGCCTTCCGTTGTGGCCTAAGAATGGAAACCCGTTTTGTCCTTGGAGGGGCCAGAAGCTTGGGCAAGCTAATGGATGGGCATAAGTTAGTGGGCAGGAGCCAGAGAGAGTCCTGTGCCCTGTCGGGTCTCTCAAGTTTTATCTACATAAAACTCAAGAAAGTCGAAGTCATTCGGGCAATCTGCAGTGTTCCGAAAAAGACCAGACTTGCCCATATCGAAGAACACCCTGGCTTTAGTGTTAAGGAGTTCTTTCAAAAATGCTCCTTCATTGTGTTTGCACAAAGATTTGAAATCTTTTTATCTAAATGCTCACGAGGTGAGGGCGCGGCCTCGGAAGCATTTCAACAGAGCATGGCACTCAGTAACATCCTGAGTACCATGTTTTAGCGAAGCAACTCTGTGTTCACTTCACACTCCCTGCGAGATGTGAAGATGGCATATGAGATCTGCTGCTCGCTAGGGCCATACGTGTCTGCAGACACAATCTTGGGGGCAAGAAGTACCACTCATCCTATCCTGTAGAAAATGGTTAGGAAGAGCTCTTAATTTAGTTGATGAGTCGCCGACAACGGCGACTTCTTAACTCTTAAGCCTTAGTTAAAACACCCTTCAACTTTGGCTAGGTTGGTCAGGTGGTGATATATATATATATATATATTTATTTTACTTCTTAGCCCTCATGGTATGGTCAATATGTCTAGTCACGTCGTGGTCTCGCCCCTGTTGACAGATCATCTGGGAGTGCACCACTATATAGGTCTCTACCTCGCTGGCAACTCTAGTAGCACAAGCAGACTTACGTGGCAGTAACCACGAAGCCAGCTATGCTAACAGGTGGAACCAAGATGTAAATCATCTGCATGCATTTGTTTCCTAAAATCCTTCTATTCTGTCCCTTCCCACCTCCAAAGGTGGGATTCAGCTATATATATATCTGACAGGTAAGTTTCATGACAAAATGATATTGTTATGATACAATAAAGTTTGTTCATACTTACCTGGCAGATATATATAATCAAGTACCCACCCACCTCCCCTCAGTGGGGACAGTGGAAATAAAAATTATGAATAGAAAATGGGAATGGTTCCTGATAACCGCCTCCCAGCGGCGGGAATGGGTACTAACCACCAATGGCCGACCACTGCGTGTGTCGGAAGTTTTTAAAATTCTGTCGGACTTCAGAAAATACAGCTATATATATATCTGCCAGGTAAGTATGAACAAACTTTATTGTATCATAACAATATCATTTCTGTTGAAACCAACATTTTGAGAAACAGTGGAACAATATTAAATAATAATTATTTTAGGATGATAGTTTAAGATATATTTGGTGTTTAAACTATTAAAATAGGCAGTTATAACCATCTTTAGAATAGTTTAAGGTATATTTTGTGTTTGAACTATTGAAATAGGCAATTATAACCAGTTTTAGAGTGGGTCTCAAGTAATCCTGAATTTTAGCTATTTGCCAGCAGTTGTGGTTCTGTGATATCATAAAGGTATTTTTTTTAGTAACTTGTTTTATATAGGGCTTTTGGACCCAAGCACAGGGTTCCTCTCACACCTCTTATGTTTCATTCTGGCAGAATTGAAGTGGTTTTCTCTGAAAGACTGTTCTTTGCTGCCAACATAGAGATCCTTGCTTCCTAAATGGAATGCAACTTCTGACAGCAGTAAGATTCAGAAAGTTTCCAGATCAAGTATGAATGATTTGGATCTCATGCAAGAAACCTTTAGCTCAATTGGCTAAGCAGATTTTGCTTAATTAAATTACCTACCATCCTTTTCTTATTGTGGGAATCTGCTATCTTTAACAGTAGGTAAGATTCATCCCAGTTAATATCAATTTTCATTAAACAATTTATTATTTGGATACTTAGCTACCCTTAAAGAAGATCCTACCCAGCCTCCCTATAACTTAGTGAACTGTCAAGGAGAATTTTGACATTTGGACAGGGTAACAGAGTGGAAATTATCTAGCCAGACATGAGAGAAATATGTGTGAGGGAAGCAGAGGAATGGGTGGGAAGAACTTGGGGATATGAAGTGTTGAGAGAAGAAAAGTGGTGGTGGAATGGAGAGGTGCAAGAATCAATTAAAAGAAAATCAAAACCATTTAATGACAGGAAAGTAAGGTATGCACAGAGTGCAGAGGAATGGTACAGAGAAGAGGAAAGAAGTGGGAGAAGGATGGTAGGTATGGCAATTGGAAGGGCAGCAGAGCAGTTGAATAAATGACTAGTAACAAGAGGAGAAAAGGATATCTATAAGATTTCAAACTTGAGGAAAAGGCAGAGACAGGTTTTGGGTAAATTGGTTGTCATCAAGGATAGAGATGGAAATATATTATATGTATAGGGATGAAGACATTAAGAAAAGATGGAGAGAGTATTTTGCACAACTTTTAAATACTGAAAATGAGAGAGAGGAGATTGGGGAAGTACAGAGGGTGGAGGGACTAATGATGGAGATACAGGATATAGAAGTGAAGAGAGAATAAAGTAAAATGAAGAATGGTAAAGCGCCAGGTCCATCAGAGTTCTAAATTGAAATTATCAAATTACTAGGTACAGAGGGGGAGAAATGGATACTGGATTTATTAAAAGCTATATGAAGAGGAAGAAATGCCAAGGGACTGGGAGGAGAGTCTAATGATATATATTCTATACAAACAGAAGGGAGATGTCATGTATTGTGGTAACTACAGGGGAATTAAACTAGCAGAGCATGGTTTGAAAGTTTTAGAGAGGATACTGGATGAGAGATTGAGAGACTGTAAAGATGGGGAAAGAGCTGTATGGATTCATGAGAGGAAGAGGGATGATGAATGCCATCTTCACTGAAAGACAGCTACAGGAAAATAGGCTAGAGGGAAACTAGGAGCTCTATTGTGCATTTATAGATCTAGAAAAAGCATATAATAGAATCCCAAGAATAGTGATGTTTTGGTGTTTGAGGAAGATTAAAGTCCCAGAAAAGTTGGTTAGGCCCATTTTTGTTTGTGCTGGTCATGGATGTGTTGAGTGAAGAGATCCAGAATGAAGAGCTGTGGGAGTTGTATGCCGATGATCTAGTGATTACTGCTGAAAATGAGGAGGACCTACCAAGAAGGGTTGGAGAGTGGTAGGAGTCTTAGAAAGGAGTGGCTTTAAAGTGAATGTGAATAAAACAGAGGTTTTGGTGAGTAGTAGGGAAGGTAGAGACAGAATAGCAATACAAGAAAGAAGAGGCTCAATTATAAAACAGGCATAAAAGTTTAAATACTAAAGATCTACTTTAAGTCAAGAGGTAGGATGTGATACTGAAGTTGACAGTAGGATAAATGGGCCCTAAGAAGAGGAAGTAGAACTTGAGAGAACAGATGAGAATGCTGAAGCTGATTATGGGAATATCCCTGCTTGAGATATTGGAAAATGATGAAATAAGAAGGGCGGGCAGGCTTAGTAAATTTAGATTACAGAGGTGATAAGAGTCATGATTGAGATGGTATGGGCTCTTGTTGAGGATGAATGATGAGGAGGAAGAGAAGAGGGCTTGGGAGGAACCTGTTAGAAGGAGATCGAGAAGGAAACAGAGAATTAGATGGCGAGATAAAGTGAAGGGAGATATGAAGAGGAGAGGTTTGGTGGAGGATGATGCCTCTGATAGAAGGCAGTGGGGAAGGTGCATTAGGCAACTGACCCCTTAATGTAGGGATAACGGTAGGAAAGGAGGAGAATTCTGATGAGCTAAAACATTTGTAACACACCTGATGGAGAATCGGTGTACAGTACTAGACAGTCATCTGGGGAACCTTTCGATCTTTTGGTGGAATGCCGACTCTTATTAGCACAGAGAAATAAGCTATCTTTAACAGTAGGTAAGTATCCAAAAAATAAATTTTGTGAAAATTTATGTTTTCCTTCTATAAGTATGCAATAGTAGTTTTTATTTGGCTTGATGATTTACAGTTTTTTTCAGCACGAAATGATTCATGCTTATCTTCATGTAACTCAAGGGCAGAATTACCGTGATAGTCATGGCCCAGAATTTAGGACACTTATGAAACAAATCAATGGGCAAGAAGGCTCAAAGATAACAGTAAGTACTATGATTATATTATTTTATGATAAGGTCAACAGCAAGTTGAGATCGTTATATTAAGCCTCATATTGAGGAATATTCATCGTGCATAATTCCATGATTTTTTTTTTTTTTAATCATATTGGTT
>NC_087216.1:33150371-33178453 GCF_015104395.2 Macrobrachium nipponense
AACCAATATGATTAAAAAAAAAAAAATCATGGAATTATGCACGATGAATATTCCATCAATATGAGGCTTAATATAACGATTTCAACTTGCTGTGACCTTATCATAAAAAATATAATCATAGTACTTACTGTTATCTTGAGCCTTCTTGCCCATTGATTTGTTTCATAAGTGTCCTAAATTCTGGGCCATGACTATCACGGTAATTTCTGCCCTTGAGTTACATGAGATAAGCATGAATCATTTCGTGCTGAAAAAAACTGTAAATCATCAAGCCAAATAAAAACTACTATTGCATACTTATAGAAGGAAAACATAAATTTTCACAAAATTTATTTTTTGGATACTTACCTACTGTTAAAGATAGCTTATTTCTCTGTGCTAATAAGAGTCGGCATTCCACCAAAAGATCGAAAGGTTCCCCAGATGACTGTCTAGTACTGTACACCGATTCTCCATCAGGTGTGTTACAAATGTTTTAGCTCATCAGAATTCTCCTCCTTTCCTACCGTTATCCCTACATTAAGGGGTCAGTTGCCTAATGCACCTTCCCCACTGCCTTCTATCAGAGGCATCATCCTCCACCAAACCTCTCCTCTTCATATCTCCCTTCACTTTATCTCGCCATCTAATTCTCTGTTTCCTTCTCGATCTCCTTCTAACAGGTTCCTCCCAAGCCCTCTTCTCTTCCTCCTCATCATTCATCCTCAACAAAAGCCCATACCATCTCAATCATGACTCTTATCACCTCTGTAATCTAAATTTACTAAGCCTGCCGCCCTTCTTATTTCATCATTTTCCAATATCTCAAGCAGGATATTCCATAATCAGCTTCAGCATTCTCATCTGTTCTCTCAAGTTCTACTTCCTCTTCTTAGGGCCCATTTATCCTACTGTCAACTTCAGTATCACATCCTACCTCTTGACTTGAAGTAGATCTTTAGTATTTAAACTTTTATGCCTGTTTTATAATTGAGCCTCTTCTTTCTTGTATTGCTATTCTGTCTCTACCTTCCCTACTACTCACCAAAACCTCTGTTTTATTCACATTCACTTTAAAGTCTTCCTTTTCTAAGACTCCTACCACTCTCCAACCCTTCTTGGTAGGTCCTCCTCATTTTCAGCAGTAATCACTAGATCATCGGCATACAACTCCCACAGCTCTTCATTCTGGATCTCTTCACTCAACACATCCATGACCAGCACAAACAAAAATGGGCCTAACCAACTTTTCTGGGACTTTAATCTTCCTCAAACACCAAAACATCACTATTCTTGGGATTCTATTATATGCTTTTTCTAGATCTATAAATGCACAATAGAGCTCCTAGTTTCCATCTAGCCTATTTTCCTGTAGCTGTCTTTCAGTGAAGATGGCATTCATCATCCCTTCCTCTCATGAATCCATACAGCTCTTTCCCCATCTTTACAGTCTCTCAATCTCTCATCCAGTATCCTCTCTAAAACTTTCAAACCATGCTCTGCTAGTTTAATTCCCCTGTAGTTACCACAATACATGACATCTCCCTTCTGTTTGTATAGAATATATATCATTAGACTCTCCTCCCAGTCCCTTGGCATTTCTTCCTCTTCCCATATAGCTTTTAATAAATCCAGTATCCATTTCTCCCCCTCTGTACCTAGTAATTTGATAATTTCAATTTAGAACTCTGATGGACCTGGCACTTTACTATTCTTCATTTTACTTTATTCTCTCTTCACTTCTATATCCTGTATCTCCATCATTAGTCCTCCAACCTCTGTACTTCCCCAAATCTCCTCTCTCTCATTTTCAGTATTTAAAAGTTGTGCAAAATACTCTCTCCATCTTTTCTTAATGTCTTCATCCCTATACATATAAATATATTCCATCTCTATCCTTGATGACAACCAATTTACCCAAAACCTGTCTCTGCCTTTTCCTCAAGTTTGAAATCTTATAGATATCCTTTTCTCCTCTTGTTACTAGTCATTTATTCAACTGCTCTGCTGCCCTTCCAATTGCCATACCTACCATCCTTCTCCCACTTCTTTCCTCTTCTCTGTACCATTCCTCTGCACCCTGTGCATACCTTACTATCCTGTCATTAAATGCTTTTGATTTTCTTTTAATTGATTCTTGCACCTCTCCATTCCACCACCACTTTTCTTCTCTCAACACTTCATATCCCCAAGTTCTTCCCACCCATTCCTCTGCTTCCCTCACACATATTTCTCTCATGTCTGGCTAGATAATTTCCACTCTGTTACCCTGTCCAAATGTCAAAATTCTCCTTGACAGTTCACTAAGTTATAGGGAGGCTGGGTAGGATCTTCTTTAAGGGTAGCTAAGTATCCAAATAATAAATTGTTTAATGAAAATTGATATTAACTGGGATGAATCTTACCTACTGTTAAAGATAGCAGATTCCCACAATAAGAAAAGGATGGTAGGTAATTCAATTAAGCAAAATCTGCTTAGCCAATTGAGCTAAAGGTTTCTTGCATGAGATCCAAATCATTTCATACTTGATCTGGAAACTTTTCTGAATCTTACTGCTGTCAGAAGTGCATTCCATTTAGGAAGCAAGGATCTCTATGTTGGCAGCAAAGAACAGCCTTTCAGAGAAAACCACTTCAATTCTGCCAGAATGAAACATAAGAGGTGTGAGAGGAACCCTGTGCTTGGGTCCAAAAGCCCTATATAAAACAAATTACTAAAAAAATACCTTTATGATATCACAGGACCACAACTGCTGGCAAATAGCTAAAATTCAGGATTACTTGAGACCCACTCTAAAACTGGTTATAATTGCCTATTTCAATAGTTCAAACACAAAATATACCTTAAACTATTCTAAAGATGGTTATAACTGCCTATTTTAATAGTTTAAACACCAAATATATCTTAAACTATCATCCTAAAATAATTATTATTTAATATTGTTCCACTGTTTCTCAAAATGTTGGTTTCAACAGAAATGTTTTTTAATATTTGATGATGAAGTTATTACATCTAAGTGTTTTCACACTTTTCTTCATCCTTGTTTAAAGTAGTTTACCAGTATGGTCAAGTTTATTTTGCCAAGTCTTCATGCTGACTTGTAGCATTGACATAATGTGAGTTCATTACATTTATTGCATAAAATGTACTGCGAAGACACACATTCTCTGCATTCTTCTTTATCCGACCAAGCTGTTTTTGCTCGCAATACTTGGTTGGGGTGCTGCTGCAAATTGTACAACATTTTCTGGCATCAGGTTCAATATTACTCAGTTTACTAGGCTATTACTAAATATGGAATAGTTGCCTAGTGCAGCAGAGGGATCCTCTGATCTCCACTTAAGTGAGGAATAAATTTAAACATGCTCTCTGTTGACCTTGGAATTTCAGGTGTAGGTATTTGTTTTATTTTCCATTCCTCCATATTTAATCACTCATCACCTTTTCCTTTAATTTGTGTCTTTCTCTACAATCTGATTTCCCTTTAGAACCCTTGGGTTTATAGTCAATGGACTCTGTCCATAAGGGTCTTCAGGTAAAGAAAGAAAGAAAGAAAGAAAGAAAGAAAGAAAGAAAGAAAGAAAGAAAGAAAGAAAGAAAGAAAGAAAGAAAAGAAAAAAGAAAGAAAGCAAGAAAGAAAGAAAGAAAAAAAGGGAGCAAGCCCAGCTAATCTAGTGTAGAATAATTTCTTACTTAAGACAAAATATGATTTGGATATAAGTATGTAGTACTAACTGCTCTCTACAGCCCTCACCCAATGACAAAGGGCTAGTAGTCTGGGCAAAGCAAACGAGGGGAGCTAACAACTAATATAGTTGCTATCTGCATTAGACTGAATGCCCTAACTTGAGTCTATGGGACACTGGGCACTGATTTTATGCAACTTGTCTAATGGAACACTAACATCACCAACCAAGTCATCAAGAATAGACTAGTGGACCGTAAGTCAAGTGAAAGACAAGAAGGCTGGGGGGGATGGAAACCAAGGAGGAAAAGTCAAATGGATATGCTATGGTGGATATCTTTTCAATAATGGTAGGATATCTTAAAAATTACAAATTTTTAATCAATTTGTATTTTTCATAGCTAACAAACCTTCAGTCTTAACAATAGGATAATCTAGCACCAGCTGGAAGCCAGTTCAAATAATAAAAGATAGTAAAGCAAAGAATCTGTGGCATCTGGCAACTCATGCGTATACGAGGTGGAAGCTGGTTACCAACCGGGCTTGGGACCTCGTGATGCATCAGTCTTTCTTTAACTGCCTTGGAGAGTAGTCTTGCTTTTGTGCTCTAATTCCCAAGCTGGTTCTTTGTTACCTTGTGATTTATTTGTTGATTTGCTTTCAGTGTGGGTGTTTTATCATGGATTCCACCAAGAGTTTTAGGTCCCGTCAACACATCTGTCTGGGCATTCCAAGATTTCTTTCTACGAGAAGAGGGAGCACCATAGAGTTTCTACTTGTCCTTCTTGGGAAGGTTTCTTGCCTCCCCGAGTGCACAGTTTGGCGTCCCTTTCTTTCAGAAATTTTCCCTCTGTTACTGAAGAGAACAAAATACCAAAGCAACAACTACTTATACATGAGAGAAAACGAAAAAGACGACAAAATACAACATGAGGTTTGAGTTCATTATTTGTCAACAAAACTGTATGTAACAAGCCAAATAAAACTAGAAGACAAAACATGGAAACCTATTTACCTAACTAATGCCAGGCATGTAGCAAAGGAGGTGGGGAACTGGAGGGGTTCCCAACACAAAAACCTAGATCTACACCAAATGGAAGAGCTTTGTGATAGCATCAATCTATCCATACAATCAGTGTGTAGCTCAACCTACCATTAGGAGACCACATCATGTACCAGCACTAAGCCAGGCACTAAAAACCCAAAGCATGTACAAGCACCCAACAATCATAATACTCAAAAAGTCCGTAGTACTTTAGTAGAAAATAACTAACACTATCAAGATTACTATACACAGAAATAGTCATAAGCAAATAACTATTATGATAAGATGGGAAAAACAAACAAAGGGAGATGTTGGGGATGAAGAAGAAACCTTTATGCAGTAACAAATGAGAGACCATGTTTGGATCAGACAGTTAAGTGGTCTAGTCACTGATGGAAGCTTCTCATGAAGCCTCCTGCCAACAAGTATGCTATTGTTTTATTACCTTTGGCATCATCTCATATGCTATCTGGATCTTATTAGTTTCCCTCAGAGACTGATTGACTATTGCATAAATATAAAGTCGCCTAGGACTCTAAGTTCCACTCATTATGGAATAATGTGACCATATTTTCTAAAGATTATGAAATTTTAAATCCTGAATCTGATTATATAAAGAAAAAAACATAAGTGATGGAAAAATACATACAAGCAATGTGTTAACAGTATCACTATGAGGGCGCTGAGATAACAAAGGCTGACTGAGACGTATACTGCATGATGTTCCTCCAGTTCCAGACTTTAAATGCTGTTTTTTCCAGCACACCTGAAAATAATACATTCTAGTTAAATAAAGAAAGAAAAAAAAACCTGCTTAATGCAATTTGTATACAAACAAGCAGACTTAAATAGGAGTACTATTCAGCACCATGCTGGAAACATGTCACAGAAACTTACGATTATGGGAGCGAATAATGGAATAACCCTGCCATCACCAAGCACTTTTTCCTCTGACATCAGGAACAAAACAAGGGGGTTGAGTGAGAAATATGATAAGTGTCTCATTTGTATACACAGGAAAAAAAAAACAGAATAGTGCTTTAAATCTTTATTTGTTCCTACAAAATACAAACCACTGCCTTTTAGGCAAAAGATTTATTTCTCAGATGGGAAGCATTACTGTCACCAGAATTAATGTTGAGACCCAGCATGAAATATCATGATCCCAGTCACATATGTAAGCAAGGGGAGGGGAGTGACGACTCCTGCAACCTGTTACAGTGGAACCCCCGTATTAGTGTTCTCCTGATTCGCGGACTCACACATTCACGGATTTCTCTCGGGAACATTTCCCCGTTATTCGCGGAAAATTCGCCTATTTGCGGTATTTTTGTATGAGAAAAAAATCCAGAAATCCTGGTTTTTCTATCAATTTCATCATAAAATGCACTTTTTGTGATAAAACTATTAAAAAAAACCAAGTATAAAAATTTTTAGTGGTTTTCCTTGAGTTTTAACTAACACATCCCCATGAATACGGGGGGACCACTGTACTCAGTCTGTCACAGAGATGCTAGAGTGGTAGGGCCCTTGGGTCTGAAATGACAAATTTTCCAAGACAATTTGTATTTTTCATAGCTACAAACCTGAGGTCTTAACAATAGGATAATTTCTAGCGCCTAGCTGGATTTGGTTAAAAAGCAGATGAAAGCAAAGAATCTTGTGATATCTGGCAATGCTCGGGTGAGGAGTGGTCAAGGACGCCGCTGCTACGCCGCTGCTACGCCAGTCTTTCCCAACTCAGGATGACTTAACAAACAGAGGGGCAGCTAGAGGCGGGCAGTATAACGTTAAGACCTCAGGTTTGTAGCTATGAAAAATACAAATTGTCTTAGAAAATTTGTCATTTGTTCATACGCAAACAAACCTTCGGTCTTAACAATAGGATAGAATCATACTTGGAGGGAGGTATAGACAACCTAGACCAGCTGGGGCTACCCACCAGTCCAGCTCTCAAAAGGAATGGTTTTTGGAGAAGGACTGAAGCCCGTTGAGAAGCTCGATAAATTGATATCAATCACTCAGAACCAGAGTGATGTACAATGATATACTATGGATAAACCATTGTATAGGGAACCAAAGAGAAACTTTGACTGTCCAATAACAAACAAGACACCAGGGTTTGTATTACTCCCAACCCCTCCTTGCCAAGGAGTGGAGCATATGATACCAAATAGCGGTAAGATATTTGTATATTGCACAACAACACAATCAGTATGGCTACCTTACTCACCTGTATCAGACCAGTCCAGCAAATGACGTGTCTACTCCTTGAACCGCCCGAAGGAAGAAGGAAAGGTACAAGAGAAAGAAGGAGACCAGCCAACTCACTCATTCTCTCATCCACACAATCATCTTAGGTAAGATACAAATGTTCCCTGTTAAGGGCAACCATGAGTTACATAACCTGTTGGGCAGCCACCACAGGACCCAGGGAAAACGGGTCCGCAGATCTGCAGGCAACATCCTAAAGATAGAAAGAGGTGAACGTGGATTGGTGTAACCAAGTACCAGCGCTCAGCACTCTGTGTACAGCCAAATTCTTTTTGAAAGCCAGAGAGGGACCAATACCTCTAACGTCATGTGCTTTAGCCTGCACAGACGTGGTGGTGGAATCATCAAGAGTCAAGTATGCCTGTCTGATGGCTTCCCGTATCCAAAAAGAGATAGATTCTTAGACACCTCTTTCTTTGTACGGCCTGTGCTAATGAAAAGTCTGTGGCAGTCTGGTCTAAGGTGCCAGTATCCTTTTAAGATAGCAACGCAGGGCCTGGACAGGGCACAACAAAAGCTCTTGAGTATCACCACCCACAAAGTCAGTCAGTGATGGAATGGAAAACGAAGTGAACCACAAGAGGAGTTTTGGGTCTTGGCCACAAACTCCGGGACAAATTCGAAGGACATCGACCCCTAACCCTTGTCGTGTTTCACCTCATAGCTCAGAACGTGGAGCTCTCCTACCCTCTTGGAAGATGCCAAAGCCAGAAGGAAAACTGTCTTGAGCGTCAGATTCCTGTCAGATGAGCGACGCAAGAGCTCATATGGACTCTTAGTGAAGCTCTTAAGAACCAAGGAAACACCCCATGTTGGAGGCTTGAGCTCTCTAGGAGAACTCGACTGCTCAAACCCCTTAACTAGCAAGGAAAGTTCCCAGGAAGAGGAGATGTCAATTCCCTTAAGCCGTAACACCAAACTCAGGGTTGCCCTGTAGCCTCTAATGGCAGAAACAGACAAATGTTTTCTCGTCTCTGAGGGAGGTTAAAAGTCTGCTATTTGCTGAATAGAGGTCGCAAATGGAGAAAAACCCCGTTTATGACACCAATCACAGTAGATCGCCCATTTGCCCTGGGTAAACTACAGAGGTCGACTTTCTAAGACTGCTGGGACATGTGCCCAGTTGTTCTCTGAGAAAAGCCTCTTGCTCGGAGGAGATACTTGATAGCCTCCAACTGTGAAACAACAGGGATTCTACTGACTGGTGGAACCTTTCCGCATGGGCTGACACAGATGTCGCCAAGGGGGTAATCCTCCCTCAGAACTCTGACAACAACGACAGCATATCTGGGAACCATTTCCGCTGAGGCTACAGAGAGGCTACCAAAGTCATCCTGAGACCCTGTGAACTCATTAGCCTGTTCAGAACCTGACGGATCAAACAAAACGGAGGGAAGGCATACACCTCCAGGTTGTCCCAGGGATGTTGGAATGTGTCCTCTGCCAATGCTAAAGGATCTAGAACCACTGAACAGAACACCTCCAGCTTCCTTTTGAATCGTGTTACAAAAAGGTCCAGCATGGGTCTCCCCGGGACCATTCTGTGCCTAAGATCTGATCCCGGCAACTGAGTTTGTCTGCGACCGACGTTCAGTCTTCCTGGGACATACCTGGCTGAGAGCTCTACCGAATAGCTGACCGCCCACTGGTGAAGCTCGACAGTCAAGGCGTGAAGTTGACGTGAAACCAGGCCTCCCTGTTTGTTCACATAGGCTACCACCGTGGTGTTGTCTGACATGAGAACGACAGAATGACCTTCTACCTTCCCCCGCGAAACTCCTTCAGACCCAGGAGGAAAGCCACCTTCCACTCCAAGACGTTGATATGCTGCTGCCTGAAGCAATGAGGCTGCCTAAATGAGCCCCCAACCTGCGAGGGAGGCGTCCGAGAACAGAAGGAAGTCCGGTGGAAGAGAAACGCAGAGTGAGGGACACCCTTCAACAGATTCTGGTCGTCCAACCACAAACGAAGGTCTTCTCCAGAGACAGAGGAAACCATTAACAGGGTAGAGTCCCCCACCGGAGACCAGAATTCTCCCAGTCTCCATTGCAGAGACTGAAGATGAAGATGCCCATGAGGGACCAGCTTCTCCAGGGAAGACAACACTCCCCAGAAGAAGAACCTGCCACTGATGAGCTGACTGATGTGACTATCAGGAAGTTGCGCGCCACCGCCCGCAACTTCTCCAATCTCTGCTCCGATGGGAAATGAAAACTTTGGCCACTTTCGTATCGATGGCCATGCCCAGGTAGAGAATACTTTGACTGGGTACGAAGTTTGACTTTTCCTGGGTGACTAATATGACAGGTCCACACATGAACTGAAGTAGACGATCCCTGTCCTGCAGCAGCGTTTCCCTGGAAAACTGCCAAGACTAACCAATCGTCGAGGTACCTCAGCAAACGGATCCCCTGAGCATGGGCCCCAACTTGACACGAGAGAAGCCCAAGGCCTGAACACTTGAGGGGTTGTTATCATCCGAAGCACAAGACTTTGAACTAGAAAGACCTTGTCCCAAGAGGGAAGCGAAGGAACTTTCTGGAAGTGGGATGAACAGGGATTTGGAAGTACGTATGCGTCCTTCAAGTCATCGACAGCATGAAGTTGTCTTCCCTCACGGCTGCCAATACTGAGCGCGGGGTCTCCATTTTGAACCGTGTCTTCCTGATGAAGTGATTCAAGGTGGATAACGTCGCTCACAGCCTCCATCCTCCGATGCCTTGGGCACCAAGAAGATGTGACTGTAAAACCCCGAGGACGGATGCACGGGCGTCATTGTGTTCCGCCTCCTAATTACTGAAGTCGCTGTGGAAGCTGCAGCCTTATTGTTTGAGAAACTTCTCCTGTGCTTCTTCGGGCGCCCTTCCTGTGTGCCAGGGCACTATAATCTACGTACCTGCATCTGGACCTGCCTGCTGCCCTTGGGAAAGCACCTTGTCTTGTCTGGTCCTGCTTTTGTCCTGAAACCTCCGGAGTCGTGAAAAGGCTGAATCTTTTCAGCTAGTTGGTTAAGGATATAAATCAAATATCTTCTTATTGGCGTTACTGACGTGGGTTCAGTGTATCCTCCGGCTGCAGAACCCCCTTCATAATTCCGTAGTAGTGATAGACAGCCGTGTGTGCATTCAGTAGTGGTGTTATCGACCATATAGTGCCTGCGTGTAACCACCTTTGATGTTAGATCAAGTGATCTGTGATAAGATATTTGTATATATATGTATGTAAATATTTTTGAGTAATTGTATGATCTAGGATTAAGGTTCTTTCCCTCTTTCATTATCTTCTCTAAAAGAAGGTTCTTTCCCTCTTTATTTCATTATCTTCTCCAAAACCGAATATTTTCCAGGGCTTTCTAGAAATAGGTTGTTTTTTTTCCTTCCTCCTCCTAATCACTGTCTCTTGTTCTATCGTGTGAATGAGGATATTTTAAGGTAAGGTATTTTGTAAACCCTAATCAGTTTTTTTATGTGGGTTAATTTAAAATTTATTTATAATAAATACTAAAGTTTTTATCTATATTTTCATTATCCTCTTTGAATGTTATTTGGTGTTTTTCACTGTCTGGAGATCTTGCCCCTTGGCTTTAAATGCTAACCTTTGTGGCACTGATCATTAAAAGAAAAGAGACTGTTCTTGCCACTTATGATACTTTTAAATAGTTGAGTAATGTTCATAACACATCCTTGTCAGTTATTTTTCTGCATAATTCTCCCGAAGAGCCAAGAACTTCAGAGAATCTGAAGATATGCCTTCACCTGAGCTGTGGTTTGTCCGACAGAGGAGGAGAGAAGTCAAATGGCAGTAGGTATCCACCCGAAAGGCACATCTAACCACCCACTTCTCCGCCCCATAACTCCTTGGCAACCCAATGGCCCGCCAGGAACCACCCCACCCGTGGCGCAGGAGAGGGAGAGGAGGCCTAACCTACCGACGGCCCCTTTACCTCTGCCCCTTGGGCCCCTTCTTGGCTTAAAGGAAACAAGAGTGAAACGGGCGTTGATCTTCTGACTTAGGCTGTGTCGAATGGGAAGGCTGCTTAACTAGAGGTCCTCTCCGGTGGACCTAACCAGGCGACGATCTCCTTGACTGCACCAGTCTCTCTTTGGTGTCAGCCCGGAGCCGGTCTATCACATTCTCGAGCTCTGTCCGAGGAAACAAAAATTGGGACTCCAACAGATCTCCATTCCTCAATGCCAGCAAGGACTCGGTGTTGAGCGATCTCTCCATCCTAGACAAACCGGCCTCCCTTCTTATCAGAAGGTTAGCTCATAAATTAGCACTGAGGTGAGCCATATATGAAAACGCCTTGCCCCCGGACTGCAACAGACTGGCAAGCGAGGATGCACTCACCAACCCTTCTGGGGACCTGTCGGAAATAGCGCTATCTTGGCAATAACCACAGACCAGAAGTCCAGCCAAGAAACCGTCTGCAACATGGAGGCCGCCGTAGATTCCAATGCTGAGGCATCTTGCGGAGACAAGGATGGAGTCACTGACCTCACCTGTTCCAAAGTCAATCCTGGCTTCACGCGAATGACGTCTGAGTTAAGATGGCATGACAACAAAAAAGCAGAGCTTGTAGCATAGTACTTCCTATGTCTCGTGAGAGGCGGGGGTAGTAGTTTGGTAGAGCCCCTAGAGCGAAGTGAACCGTCCTGGTCTGAAACAGAGGTGTTAAACCTTCTGCAAGACCAACTGAAACATGGCCCCGACAAAAGAAGCTGAAAGAGATGATTTGTCCTGAGTAGCTCCCACCAAAGCTTCCAAGCAAGGAGTGTAAGACAACTGAGCCTGAGTCCTGCTTTCCAAATTGTTAAACCCACGAATGAGATCAACAACTTCTGAAAAGGTGGCACAAAAACTCTTGCGTGTCTTCCTACTCCTGCTCCAATGGAGACCGACGACGAGGAGGATGTGTAGGCTCCTCTAAGGGCACCTTCCCCACCAAAATTAATGGAAGGGTTAGCAGCCAAACAGCCCAAAACCCCAACTAACCTGACTGGGCTGGGTCCATGCGTCGTTTCAGAGACAAACCCACTACTATAACACTAGGAACATCACCTACCTCAACAGTATGACTCAACATGTCCATGAATGGTCACGGGCGTGGCAAACGTACGTATGTGAGATGGGGGGGGGGGGGGGGGACCCGAACACTCGAGATCGAAGGAGAAATCCCCCTAGAGTCGAACTCTTGGAGGCACTAGTGAGAGAGGCAGGCAAACAATCCTGCCTACACCAACTCCGCGCTCCGACTACCTTCGACCACTTGACAGGTAGGTACCTTGAGATCCTTACGGCGACGAATAGATCTTGGAGAAGAAGGAGTACTTGCATCACGTGCACGGGCAAGGGAGGTTGCAACACGCTTGCGATGTGCATGGACGGGGGAGGTTGCAACATGCTGGCGATGCGCACAGACGGGGTGGGGGGGGGGGACACACCCGTGATTTGAGGCAGAGACGAAGCATCCCTG
The DNA here is from genome assembly GCF_015104395.2 of Macrobrachium nipponense. NCBI lineage: Eukaryota > Metazoa > Arthropoda > Malacostraca > Decapoda > Palaemonidae > Macrobrachium > Macrobrachium nipponense. The sequence continues at coordinate 33,162,832 of NC_087216.1, forward strand.
CAGATTGCACAACAGGAAGGATCACCAACACTGCCCGAAACAACAGCACTTTTGGGAACATGTCTGTGTTGTTTTCTCCCTCGTAGGTGAAGGAAGGGCAAAGTCCTTAGCCTTCCAACGCTTGATACACCGACAGGGGCGTAGAGGGGGAAGAGGGAGAGGAAAACAGCACTGGGTTTCTTATGCGCACTCTTCTCAGGAGGTGGGGACGAAGCAACACGTTTCCTACCAGTCCTCCCAACCAATAAGGCAGCCAACTTCACATCCCAAAACAGAGTCCAACCTCTGAAGCACTGCCTGGCATATGACCTCAGACTGATGTGCCAGAGAAAGGCTCCGATGACAAGGAAGGGAGATGTAGCGAACTGGGCGGCTGAGAAAGGCAGATCAGAGGAGACGACTGGGAGAGACGTCATCGATGTGAGTATAATGTCACAAGTGGTGGTGATGTCACGGTTTTTTCTTCCCCTAGGTGCGAGGGGAAAGAGACGCCACTGGCGGAGGAATACACAAAGATGGATCCTGTGAAGTCATCAATGGTGCTGACGCCACAGCGTCACTCCGACTCAAAGAAGTGGCAGCAGACACTGGCAGAGCAATACAAGATGGCCAATTTCTGCTACCCACGAAGACGAGGCCAGGAGGAGGGGGATGGCCCTGGCCAGACGGGGAGGGGGGGGGTGGGGGGGTGCGAGCCTCTACAAAATGCGCTAGCAACCCCTCCAAGGATGGGGGACCCCCTAGCCCAAACGTCTTCCAAATCGCCTGGTGGCCTCCCGATACTTCCAGCGATGAATCAATGGAAGGAGACACAGAAACAACGCTACTATGGGGGTTGACTACTGCAGGAGACGAATGTTCTCTCTTGGAATAAACAACTCCACTGCTCCTTAGGCCATGCCGGCATTCCGTACAAGGATTCGTGATAGTACAAAAAATTAGAACGACACCTACTGCACGTTATGTGAGGGTTAGTCGCTGCTGAAGCCAGAAAACGAGAACACGGAAACTCCAGGTCACATACACTAACGCCGAGAAGGAGCAGAAGAAGCCATAAAATCAGCCAAACACACACACACACCCACTAAACACAAGCGAAATGGCCAATAAACCGGAAAAAGGCCAAGAGAGGTTAACCACGACTCTCGCCCAGGCGGTCAAAGAAACAAAAGACTAGTGTAGCAGCGTTGTCCTTTACTACTCCTCACCCGAGCTACGCATGCGTTACCAAATATCACAAGATTCCTTGCTTTCATCTGCTAGCTAGGCGCTAGAAATTATCCTATTGTTAAGACCGAAGGTTTGTTCGTGTATGAACAATGAGAATACTTACAGCCTCACTCAAGTACATAATTGTTTAGGAAAATAATATTCTTTTAATTATTTGTATTTTTTAGTAATATAAAAACCAAACCATTTTACATTGGCGTATTCCTTTGCACCAGCTTGGGGGTGAGTGCAGGAAACCTCTTACTAACCTGACATCACCAAGCACTTTTTCCTTCAGCATAAGGGACAAAGGGGGTAGTTTCGGTGGAAAATATGACAAAGTTCAGTTCCGTATACTTAAGGAAACTACAAATTAGTTAAAAAAACTTATTTCTGCCTATGGAAATGCAAACCATCACTTTCCCAGAAAGTTGAAAACCATCCAGAAATATAATCTTAAGTCACATATGCAAGCAAGAGTTCTGATGACTTTGTACCTCCTACTTGGGTCTGTCTCTGTCAATGGGATCCCAGAGAAGTAGGTTCCCGAGCCTGAATGAGGATGTTTAGACCTGCATGCAAGTATGGATATGAACAGAAAACCACGTGTTAAGCTTGTAAGGATTACAAAGGTTGGAGGACAGCTATATCTGGCTATTACAATTACATTAGGATCAGAATATAGCCTTAACCCCCATCCCCAGCTGCTGCCAAAGCTCTAAGACAGGTTGCTCAAACAGTAGCTACCTGAATACACATGAGGTCCAGCACATAGTTGGGACTAGTGCTGTTCCCCTACAGAGGGAGGAAGAAGAGAAAATGGAGAGTAGCTGGTCATTGTCTTCTACCACAGAATTACACCCTCCAAATACCTTAAGCAAGATGCTTTCTTTCAACGAGGCTAGGTTGTTACACAACCTGTTCAAACAGCCACCACAAGTTCCTGGAAGGAGTCTGGAAATCTTGTGGGTGATGTACATCTGGTAGAATGATGTAAAGGTGGTTTAGCACTTGAGACACTTACCCTCATGACTAATGTTATTGAAGTTACTCAGAAATGCCAGGGATGGTTCTATAACCCTTGACTTTGCAAGTATTTACCTGAATTGTAGGCTGCCTACTTTCTAGAAGCGTCATGTTTGTTGCATCACAAAGCCAAAAAGAAGAGGATTTTTCTTGAGACCTACTTCTGTTTGGCAATACTGGCAAGAGGTGCCGAATGTCTGGCCTTAGAGGTCACATAAATCTCTCATCTGGACCACCATGAGATCCTGGAGAGAGAGAGAGAGGAAACTAAAAGTTTCTATATCTCTCATCAGAACTGAGAAGTTACAAACCCAGGAGCTAACAAGCACAAGAGATTCCAAACCTCTAAGACTGAATGAGGCCACGTTACTCATCAGGTTAACTATGATTTACTGAATGTAAGCTTCAATTGAAGAGACCTCTTTGCATCAACAATTAGATGATCCGCTTTCTGGGAGCCTGCCAAAAGCCAGCAGTGGAAAGCCACTCTCCTTGAATCCACAAAGAAGTTACCGGGGTATCTGAGCCCCACAGTGATACATACACAACTGATTGCATGGTGAGGCAGAATGAGTACAGGCATTGGCATCCAGAATGTTACAAGGATGCTGGAAGGCATTCTCCGGGACACCGAAAGCTCCCTGTATACTTGCACAGTGAGCAGGTTGATCACTCGTGATTCTGTGAACTCAAAAAAGTCTTCTCCCCATGAAGATTAAGGACTTTACCTCTACTACCTTCCCCAGGTAGTTGCAGTGATCTGCCATAACATTCTCTTCCCAAGAATGCATCTGGCTGATGCATGATGGTGTGGCAAACAATCCATTTCTCCTTTTTGCTTTGGCTGGACTATCAAAAGCTTCAGCGCTACCATCCCCTCCCCAACTTGTCACTTCAGTCTTGTTGTTAATTATACACTCTGAATGACCCACAAAACAATCCTTCCAAAATGCTCATGCACCGGTGTGCAATTCAACTCACCTCCAAGGAGTTTGTGAGCAGACACCTTCTGGGAGGTGAAGAGTTTAGAACTCCAGTGAGGAGGTTTATGTCATTTAGCAATATATGGTGCTTGTAGCTGATCGTTATTGCTTCAGTTATCACTGCAGTAAGCACAGAGGAAGACACTTGCACAGTATGAGCTTTCCCCAATAGAAACCAGTGACTGACAAGACCTGCCAATCAAGCTGGCTGCTCCCAGTTATTATGATACCTAGGTAATTAAAACTGTGAGTAGGCATTCTCTGTTCCATAGACCCTGCGTTTCTGAGAACGCAGCAAGTGTTTACCCTGCAAATTGGTCCTAGCTGAAACCAAGATGGATGCCTTTGTAGATACTTCTGGGGCTATCATCAACCTGAAACATAGAGCTCTAAACTGGTATGAAGTTCCATTGCAGACAAGGTAGTTGTACTCCTTGATTCTTTGTCAGAGAGAAGCATCAGTCTGCTCCCATGCGGGCTCATGAGACGGTGGCACACAATCAGTCCCAATCGTACTGGATGACATACTCCAGGCCAAACCAAGTATAAAACTGGGTTCCTAGCCATGGTATCCAATTCCTGTTTGGTGGACAATGAATTAGATGTCATGGAGAACAAGCAAGTACTCTAACACAACCCCAGGGCAACCCCTGGCCTTAGAGGTCAACCAGGGGACAGCATAATCGTGGAACCCATGAGCACTATCACCTGCAAACCCATCCCATATGCTTAAGTCAGGGACCATGAAATGCAAAGACAAGAAGGCAGCACTAGTGCAACTGGGTTCCTTTCTGGAAGACCTGGAAGCAGTCCTCTCGTCCAAGAAAGAGAGGGTTGGCACAGGGGTACTGATCATGCAAGTGGGAGACCTGTGTCAGCTTTATCTTAGGTGGACACAGCATGGAAACCTCTGATCCACAGAACAGATTGTTAACCTGGTTCAAGACCCCACAAGTAACCAGTAACCACTGCAGTTGGAACTGCCTTGTCTCTTAAGTAACCCTAGAGGACATACCATCAATGAAAAAGTTCGGGGTAGCGTTGATTCTACTATGCAAGCTTCTGGAAAAGCACAGGCCTAATATGCTCTTTCAAGCAACAAGTTACAATAACCAGTACCACTAGTGCTGACTGCATACACCAAGTCACAAATTTATGGAACAAAGTTTGGAATCATCTCCCAGTGTTCATGGAAAACCGAACAAGTGGCGGCCATAGTGAAATGAGCTTGGTGCTATCTTGTGAATGCAATGCTATGTCTGAGGTGAAACAGTGGTCAACTCGAAAAGACTATCTGTACATGCACAGTCCAGGGACTGTACAAATACTGAGTGAGAGGGCAGCCCTGACTCTACCATACATGCTTTGGGAGGGGTACAGGTGTATGAGTTATGAACAGCCGTTCTGGTCAAGAAGGCACAGAAGACTTAGGTATTCCAAGCAACCACTGTCCTATGCACAAGGAATCACATGATAGCAACTTGACTGATTGATTGATATAACAGTAAATTTTCTGATGTAACAACATTAACAGTCATTGACACCCAAATATTTGTTAGTAAAATTAAAATTTTCTTCAACAGTTACACACACCCACTATTATAAAATAACACTTAATAAAAGCTATAAAATGGTATTAAACATAGAATTTATAAGTTGATAAAACAAACTAAAATCACAAAAGCTCTTCAAACAGCATAGAGTTACTTCAGTCTGCCAATACATATAAATAAATTAGACTCTGTGAATACTATGTGAAATAGAGTCCAACATATCAAGTCACAATCAGGAACAGTAAAAAAAAAACTAGCCAACATAAGAAAATTAGTTCCACCAAATCAAAAGATGTACTTCACCAAAATTTGGCAAACTCTGCAGCGAACTGGAGAAACCAAAACATAAGCTACCCAACAATCGATGTTAAGTCAATGAGCGGTAGGAACGAATTGAGCTCCTAAGTTGTGTTGGTTTCTATTCTTCCTGAAAGTGGGGCGGAATCAGTTACCTACAACAAAACAATGGAGCGCTACCGTGAATGTTTAAACTTGAGCTGCCGTGAAAGTTAGTTACTAATAGCAATGTAATTACTTGGTAAGTTACTTATCTAAAATTTATAATATGTTTCTGAGTTAAGTTTCCTCTCATAAATTTTGTCCTATACTCGATTGTTTTCCATCGTTCCACCCGCCTATGGTGCTCGCGCATGGTAACACTGTGTTCTGGGCTTTCAAGCCCGGGATGCAGTGTTACCATGTGCAAGCACCAAAGGTGGGTGGACAGATGGAAAAAATCAAGTATATTTTTTCTCTTGTCACAGATTTGGAGATTTTGATGGCATTTTATATGGTTTTCTGATAGATCTTCCACTTTTCAAAACTCAACAATTTTGTTATCAGCTGCTGAAACTGCCTTCTCTGCTGCAAGCTTCCCTGCAGTTGGTACTTCTGTCTCCAAGGAAACAGAAGGAGCCTTGGCCTGAGTTGGTATGTTTTCCAAGCAGGAAGATACCAATAGCAGTTTTTTTGTGAATCATTTGCTTCTGTCCTTCCAGTATTTCATAATGAGTTGCATTTTGCAACTGTGATACAAAAACTTGATCCCAGTCTAATACACTTTCTTAAGGCTTTCTCCCTAGCTTCCTGAACTGTGATCTTTTCTGTTACTCTTACCGCCTTTACTTCTTCCTCTAACTGGTAAAGTCCACATCGGTATGAGGAAGATAAGTGACCCCACCACAATGCAAACATTTGGGTTCCTGTTGCAAAACACCTTGGTCTTCCTCTCTTCTGTTTATGCATAACGCTGGTTTCTCTCACATCTTTGATCTACATAATAAAGTGCAATGACCCAAAAAATTTTGGTGAGGAGAGAACCTAACCTGGGTCATGGGATATATTGTTTTATTTTGAATGTGATTTCTGCTACACATATACTTTGGGGCTTAAGTACTACAGCATCACTCACTCATTCTCTCAACCTTATTACACCTTGATCTTAAAATTCTTTCTGAAGTTTCTCCTCTGAGTAGTTCCTCAGCTGAAAACAATCCCTTGGAAATTAATAAGCTTTCCTCTGGTGATCAGACTTCTACCAACAATTTGTTTCTATTTTGGGAAGCAATTTTTGGTTGTCTACTAACATTCCTAATAATATATCTTTAACTTTAAAGATATCTACATCACTGTTTGGGTATTTATAAGAACTGGGTATAAAAAACACCATGGATTGTCTAATACTTAATACATCTTTTTTCTTGTATAGTTTGTATGGGTTCTAATTTAATATTAGAACCAAGATCCGGAGAGAAGTCATTATGGTTTTGTATTAATTGTATCAATCTAGTAACTATATTTGTGGGCAAACTGGGCTAAATGCTGGCCATTCTAATTTAAACATTAACCCAACCATGGAATCCACAGACTGACCGATGAGTCAGTTTCACTCTCAAGGTATAAATATGAAAAGTTATATCAATACTTCTCAGATGCAAAACATTATTGAATGGTAGACACTCCCACTAAAGATCCTACAATTAGCTTTGAAAATGAATCCCAATCCAAGCCTTATTACCCTTTCCAATTTGTCAAGAGGGAAAATTTAATGAATGTGGAAAAACCCCAAACCATTAAATAAAAAAGTAAACATGAAAATGGGTAGGGCTCTTGGACTTAACATTAAATTCTGCGTTGAAGAGCCCACTCCCCACAGATAGGTGGTTCTGCATTGACAGGGTGGGGGGGGTGGTGGCAGGGGCTCCAACATACATCACTACCAATAGTACCGCATACCTTATTGGCTGAATAGAATTCAGAGCAATTGTCAACTGTCTTTTGAGGCTCCGTATGTTAGATAAAAAATGAACTTGTAGTGGCTACAGGAGAACAAGGAAGGCTTTTTTATAAAAAGCAATGACAGGGTCTGTGGCAGACCACTATTAGACCAGGCTTCAACATGTCATGTGCAACAGAGCATCGAAGTACCTGTCAGCACTATACAGCAGAAGCCTGTCACATGCAAACCCTGTACTTATGCATAGAGTACAGGGACTATACACACAAGAAAAAGGGTAGCATTGGCCCAACCACACATGCTTCTAGAGAGGCAGAAGTAAAGAAAAATTTTGTGCCTGAGAAGTGCACATCAACTGAAGCTTGCTTGGTGAGACCCATATCACCCCTATCTACAGAAAATGTAACACTGGGAGGTGGCTGAACACTGTCACCTTCCTGCTTGTCTAGCATATCTGACAGTTGCTGGTTCTATTTCTGACAAGACACAAGCTCAGCAAAAATTGGTGCTGATGAACCAGCAACTGCTAGTTCAGCCTTCAGAGGCAGAATTGCTAGCAGGTGTTGTTACTGGACCACATTCACTGGTCCAGGCTGCTGCACCAATGACTGTTGGTGTTCCCATATTTAATAGTGAATGTCCCCAAGGTGAGATTTTGAATCTTCAGATATTTTTGTAGGGTAGGGAATGGTTTATATCAGAAAGATTATAGTACTTAGTTTTTCACAGACCTAAATGAAATTGTTAAGATACAATAAAGTTTTACACATACTTACCTGGCAGATATATACTTAGCTAATGTCTCTGACGTCCGACAGAATTCAAAACTCGCGGCACACACTACAGGTAGGTCAGGTGATCACCCCCTACCGCCGCTGGGTGGCGGTAATAGGAATCATTCCCGTTTTCTGACAGATTTTCTCTTCCCCCTATCTCCTGAGGGGAGGCTGGGTGGGCCATTAAACGTATATATCTGCCAGTAAGTATGTGTAAAACTTTATTGTATCTTAAACAATTTCATTTTTACACAGCAACTTACCCGGGCAGATATATACTTAGCTGATTGGCACCCTTGGAGGAGGGTAAGAGATAGTTACTCAATATAAATAGCAATTCAAAAAACAGGGAAAACAACGTTTGTTGTAGGTACTATAAAAAAAACTTAAATACCTTGATTCCTACCTTATTGGGCAGAAGACTTCATGAATACTGTCTATGAGTCTGCTTGCCTCAAGAGTTCCAGTGAGGATGAGACCTGTCACTGAGAACTCTTCTGGATCTTGTCAATGGGGGCTAGCCCACTTACTCGACAGAGCCTTATTTCGGATCGTACCAATGGGGCCTATCCCACTTACATGGTAGAGCCTTCACCTTTGTCATATCAACGGGGACTAACCCTCTTACAAGACAGAGCCTAGGTCCAAACCATTACAAGGAGCATGAAACAACCAATCTCGACCACCTGACCACACTACTTTGTTGATAAACTACTATTTGAAAGTGGTACTTTTCCCTGACCACTTTCAATCGACCATAAAAAACAACACCACAAGATTAAAATTCCTAATCTATCTAAACTAAGTAAGATTGGTTTCAGCCCCCTGTCCCAGCACCGAATCCGCAGATACGTAAGGTCCGAGAGAGAAGCACTTATCATAAGTCACACGTACATCTCTCAAATAGTTAGATGCAAACACAGAATTGCATCTCCAATATGTGGATCCAATTAAGTCCTGCAAAGACATATTCTTGTGAAAAGCTAAGGAGGTGGCCACGGCTCTGACCTCATGTGCTTTAACTCTCATCTGCCCGAGATGTTCCTCTTCACAGGAAGTATGTGCTTCTGTAATAATGTCTCTGATAAAAAATGCCTGTGCATTTTTCGACATCGTTCTTCTCGGATCCCTTACTGAGCACCAAAGGCTCTCCGAGTTTCCTCCCATTTGCTTTTTCCTCTCTAGATAGAACTTGAGGCTCCTTACCGGACACAAGGTTCTCTCTATCTCTCTCCCACTAGGGAAGTCAGTCCCCTCCTAACTTCAAATGTCCTTGGCCCAGGCTTAGAACGATTCTCATTTTTGGCTAGAAATAGGGGGTTAAATGAACACACTGCAGAATCCTTCCTGAAGCCCACTGTGCCTTCTAAAGCCTGGAGTTCACTTATTCTTTTAGCTGATGCTAAAGCAAAGAGGAAAATAGATTTCCTAGTCAAATCCCTAAACGATGAGTTATTGGGAGGTTCAAATTTATCTGACATAAGAAATTTTAACACCACATCCAGGTTCCAGCTGGGTGGTCTAGCTGTTTTGGACTTCAAAGTTTCGAATGACTTAATCAAATCATGTAGGTCCTTGTCCTCCGTGATGTTTAGTCCTGTATGTCTAAACACCAAGGAAAGCACACTTTTATACCCTTTTATGGTCGAGACTGCCAGATTACATTTCCGTCTCAAATACAACAGGAAATCTGCTATCTCCGTCACAGAGATACTGGAAGAGGATACATTCTGATTCCTGGCCCACCTTCGGAATACTTCCCACTTCGACTGGTACACGCGTATAGTTGAAGGTCTTCTGGCTCTTGCAATTGCCTTTGCAGCCGCGCGTGAAAACCCCTTCGCTCTGACGAGTCCTTCGACAGTCTGAAGGCAGTCAGACCGAGCGTGGGGAGGTTTTTGTTGGTATCTGTCGAAGTGGGGCTGTCTGAGAAGATCGTTCCGTAAAGGCAGGTACCTTGGAAAATCTATCATCCATTCCAGGTACCTCTGTTGAACCACTCTTGAGCTGGCCAGAATGGGGCGGGAATTAGGGTCAGCTTCGCTCCTTTCGTCAAACAAACTTTCTTATGACGTCTCCTATGATCTTGAAAGGAGGAAAAGCGTTATCCGTCTATTCCTTCCAATTTAGAAGGAGACCGTCTATTGCTACTGCCCTTGGATCCGAAATCGGAGAGCAGTAGTTCTCCAGCCTGGCATTCCAATGTGTTGCAAAACAGGTCTATGTTTTGACCTTCCCCAGAGGGCTCCAAATCTGGTTGCAGACCTCTGAGTGCAGAGTCCACTCCGTGGAAATGACTTGGTCTTTCCTGCTCAGCAAGTCTGCTCTTACGTTTTTCTCGCCTTGAATAAACCTCGTTAAGAGCGTGATGTTCCACTCTTTGACCATAGAAGAAGCTCCTTCGCCTTCTTGTACAGTGAGAAGGAGTGAGTCCCCCCCTGTTTTCTTATGTAGGCTAGAGCTGTCGTGTTGTCTGAGTTCACTTGCAACACTGAGTTTGAGACTTGGGATTCCCACTGCCTGAGAGCTAGATGCACTGCCACTAACTCTTTCTCGTTGATGTGCCAGGACAACCGTTCCCCACTCCAAGTGCCTGACACTTCTCTCGGGCCCAACATCGGCCCCCATCCTATTTCCGTTGCGTCTGTAAACACACTAGGGAGGGGTTCGGTAACTGCAGCGATAGTCCCTCGTTTAGTACTGCCTGGTTCTAACCACCAGCTGAGGTTTTCCTTTATTTCTTTGGAGAGAGGAAAGAGTCCCACAGATCCTGATTCCTCTGGTCCCAATTCTCCTTCAAGAAGAATTGAAGGGGTCCTTATGTGAAGCCTCCCTAGAGAAACGAACTGTTCCAACGAGGAGAGGTCCCCAGAAGACTCATCCATTCCCTCCGCGGAACATTGTTCTTTCTCTAGGAAGGTCTTCACTTTTAGAACACATCGCTCCTGTCTTTCTATGGACGGAAACACTTGAAAACCCCGAGAATCCATCAGAATCCCCAGATAAGACAATGCTTTGCTGGGGATCCATCTGGGATTTCCCCAGAGGCTTCACTAACAGTTCCCAGGGACTGAGTCAGATCCAACGTCGATCTTAGGTCCTCCAGACACAGATTCCTGGATTGAGAGCGAATAGCCAATCGTCGAGATACAGAGATTCTTATTCCTTTCAAATGTAGCCAATGGGCTACATTTTTTCATCAATCCCGTGAAAACTTGGGGAGCTGTGGCAAGACCGAAACAAAGGGCGCGAAACTGAAATACTTGGCCCTGTACCATAAATCTTAGGTACTTTCTGGACGAGGGATGAATGGGTAAATGAAAGTAGGCATCTTGTAGATACCAATGACACCATCCAATCCCCTTGTCTTAGCGCTGCGAGAACTGAGGAAGTCATCTCCATTGTGAACGTTGTTTTGATCACAAAGTGATTCAGGGCGCTTACGTCCAGCACTGGTCTCCACTCCCGAGGCGTTTGGTACCAGGAAGAGGCGATTGTAAAAGCCTGGAGATTGAAGGTCTAGTTACCTTTTCTATCGCCTTCTTTTCTAACATCTGGATCTCAGTATTTTGCCGCCAACTCCCTTGGTGTGGTGGTTAAGGGAGGTTTTTCCCTGAAGGGGATAAGATATCCTCTCTCGAGGATAGAGAGGGACAGTTGTCCACCCCTCTCTGAGCCCAGACCTTCGCAAACCTCAAAGTCTGGCTCTACTGGAGTCTGGAGGACTCCTGTCTCACTGCGGCTTTGAGAATGGTCTTCGAGAAGATCGTCCTCTCTTAAACGGTCTTTCTACTCTTAAGGGCGGGTCTCGAGGTTGCTCTTCCTCGAAAGGGCTGTTGGAAGGACACCTTATTCGTACCTCCCCTCTCTTTTAGCCATCGGCACAGCAGGTTTAAGCCTCTTGGCGGGGACTGGGCAAGAAGATCTTGCGTAGCCTTCTCCGAAAGCGATCTTGAAATGTCCTTCACTGTCTCCTGAGGAAACAGGTACTCCGAAAGTGGGGAAAAAAGTAAAGAGGCTCTCTGTAGGGAGAAACTGACTTGGAGAGAAACGAGCTGTAAACTGATCTCATTTTGAGCACTCCTGCTCCAAAGAGAGAGGCCACTTCTGTGGATCCATCCATGACTGCCTTGTCCAGGCACGAAAGGACACTGGATAACACCTCCATCGTCACAAACTCCGGATCCTGCGCTCTTTTAGCTAGAGCTCCTAAAGCCCAATCCATGAAGTTGAAGACTTCTAATGTGCAAAATAGACTTGAGTAAATGGTCCATCTCGCACATTCCCCAAGACGCTTAGCTGACAGTAGAGAGCGTCTTCTAGATGAGTCAACCAATGCTGAAAAATCCGCGTTAGCAGAAGCCGGAAGGCCCTAGCCCCATGGGCTCCTTCGTGTCGTACCAGACACCCGGTTTACCTGCTAATCTAGACGGAGGGCACAAAAACACTGTCTTACCTGCCTCCTTAACCAGGGATCCATTTCTCTAGAATCTTAATAGCCTTCTCATAGAGAGAGTAGGCCGCATCTTGACAAAAGAGGGGGACTTTGCCAACTTAGTACTTGACAGTAGAGATCCTGGAGAAGGAGGATCAGCCGAGCACAGTGAGTCCCCAAACTCTTGAAGTAGCAGTGACAAAAGTCTCTTATAATCAGAGATTCCTATTCTTTATTCTTTCTTTATTCCTCCAAGACTTCCTCCAAAGTTAAGTTCGGAGAGGGAGACTTCTTAGGAGAAGAAGTCCTGGAAGGCATGCGACTCTCATCCTTCAAGAGTTCGCCAGATGAGGACACAAGTTCAATCCCCGGGATATGCTTCCTCGGGAAAAGAAGAATCCTCCGCTTGCCTGCCGCTCTACAGGTTCTTGATACCTGATAGGAGAGGATCTAGAGCCTACCTTTCCAGGCTCTTGGCGCCTATCCCGGTGAAACACTTGTTTCTACTCTCGAGCGCCTACTATGAGTAGGGCGCGAATCCAGAGTTAGGATCCTTTCAGGCTCTTGGCGCCTGTGAGGAGAGGTGCTTGAGCCTACTCTTCTGTGACTCCCAGGAGTAGGGCACGAGTCTGAAAAGAGGCTCCTTTCAGGCTCTTGAAGCCTATGAGGCCAGGCGTTAGAGCCTACTCCTGAGCCTCTTCCAGGAGTAGGGCGCAAATCCCTGGCAAGGCTCTTCTTAGGCTCTTGTTGCCTTTGCGGAGAGGCGCTTGCGCCTACTCTTGCTCGTCTTACAGGAGTAGGGCGCGAATCCGAGATTAGGCTCCTTTCAGGCTCTTGACGCCTGCTAGGAGATTTGGTAGAGTCTACTCTAGAGACTCTACCAGGAGTAGGGCGCGAATCCATGTTAGGCTCTTTCCAAAGTCTTGGAACCTGCTAGGAGAGGCGCTTGACTCCCTTGAGGAAAGCCTATCGTGCGCTACCGGTCTCGAGGAATGTAAAGGACTTCTATAATCCCAGCGTCCTACCGAAAGTTGGCGCCTTCTAGACGAGCCATCAAAATCTTTCGAAGAAGAGGCCCTTCTCACTTCTATCCCTATGGCAGAGCGTACCCTCTCTCGTTTCTTTCCTTCCACTTGAAGAGGAGATCCTACTCCTAGGTGATCGTTCGACTGATACTAATCGCGTGGAGAATCTCTTCTTACTCCTACAAGGAGAGGATCTAGAGCCTACATCTTGGCGCCTTGCGCTATGACTCTTCCTAGCATCTGAGCTTCTGTGCGGGGAATACAATCTTCCCTGTCTAGATGAAGCATAAAACGAGTCGTCTACTCTCGGAGGAGAAGTTCTTACTGGTGAAAAGCGTCTACTAGACTCCTCCTTCCTACTAGGAGAAGGCCTCCTAAAAGAGCTCTTTACTGGAAGAGAGGAGTCCTTCCTGCGAGAAGGCTCCTTGCACCTACTAGTTGAAAGAGAGCCTACTAATGATGAGAGATTCGCTTGAAGGTCCACATGGAATCTCTTAGTAGATGAACGAATCCCTTCTGGTGAAGATTCAGGAGACTTCATGACTTTCTTAGGTGCAGGAGAATACTCCGGAAAAGGTTCCGGGCTGGAGTCAAGAGCGCCTTCTCCTGACGGCTTCCAGGCTCTCTTGAGAGGGCGCGATTTAGAAGAGGAGCTCCATCCACACTTAGGTGAGGACGAATCTGAATCGGAAAAACACTTCCTTAGGAGGCTTTTCCTATAGCTCTCCAAAGCAGCCTGGGACGAGCCTACAGGATCTGCTGAAGGGACGCCTGCCCGTTGGGGATACTCTACATCCCCCTTGCGGCTTTCGACATTCCTCCTCCCTTGGGCATGGGAGTCTGAAAGAGGTCTAGGCCTAGGAGTGATGCAGAGTCGGTCAGACGCCCCCTCCACTGCACTGGGGACACTGCACACGTCACTACACACTTCACTCTTACCTTGGTCTAATTCTTTCAGCCTTTATCACACCTTTATTAATTTCTGAAGATTCTCCTCTGAATATTTATCAGCCGAATCAAATCCTTGGTACAGTTCAAGCTGGAATGTAGTGTAAACCTTACTGAAACGCCACCCAGAGATGACAAAGTCAGTTTAATTTTGAGTTTTCCAATTCAACAATCTATTTCTATTTTGGTGGGAGCAATTTTAGTTGTTTTGCCAACACTCTTGTTTATATCTGTTCTTTTTAATTGCCTGACAACACTCTTGTTTATATCTGTTACTTTTGAAAGGTATCTACATCATTGCTGTTTAAGTTTATGTTCAGATAGGGAGAGAGGGAGAAGTCATTATGGTTTTGTCCTTAATTATATCTAAATACTATACTTGTTGGCATACACGGTCGACTGCTGGGTATTCTAACTCAGACATCAACCCAACCATGGAATTCATGGACTGGCCAATGACTTAGTTTTGGCCTCTAGTATCTTACATATGTTTTATTAATATTTCTCAGATGCAAAACATTATCGGATAGTACAAACTAACATCAAAGATCCTACAGTTAGCTTCAAAACTAAACCCCAATCCAAGCCATGTTATCTTTTCCAATTTGTCCTAGGAGAAAATTTAATGTAATGAAAGTGGAAAAAACCCACACCATTAAATAAAGACAAAAAATAATGGATAGAGCGGCTCCTGGACTTGATATGGAATATGTACTAAGTATTCAAGACTCCCTTTACCAAAGCAAGGTGGAGCGTGGGAGTTGGGGGGGGGGGGGGGGGTGGCTGCAACATACAACCACTACAGTGGCAGTGGTAAACTGAATGACCATGCTTTTAGTGGAGTTCTGAGCCACAATCAACTGTATTTGGAGGCTCCCTACATTTGGTGAAAAGTGAACTAGTAGAGATCACAGGAGAATCAGGTAGGCTTTTATTGTGAATAAGCAACTCCAGGGTCTGTGGTAGACCACTATTAGACCAAAGTGCAACATGATCATGCGCACCAAGTATGTATCTAGGTACCGTGAGCACCGTACAGTGGAGGGCCTTGTCACATGCAACCTCAGAAACCTCATCAGTATGCATGCAGTCTGGGACTGCACACACAACAAGCAAAAGGAAAAGGGTAGTACTGACATGACCTCACATGCTACCAGAGAACCACAGGTGGGGAGCACTTTTTGTGTATGAGAAGTGCAGGGCAACCCAGGGTAGCAAGCTTGCTTGGTTGAGAGCCATGTCAGCCCTATTTCTAGAGAATGTAACACCAGGAGTTTAAGCAAAATGTTCTCACTTGAAATCCTATGAAGCCTCTTGTAAACGTCTTCTAGGACTCACTTCTTCCTAGGGAGAAAAAGGAGGAGGTGAGCCCCAGGAGGGTAAAAAAAGAAAATCAAGTGAAGAAGGAGGAGGGACAGTACCAGTGCTTCC
>NC_087216.1:33178953-33197885 GCF_015104395.2 Macrobrachium nipponense
TATATGCAAAAACATCGGGTTATGCAATGCATAATGGGCTCAATACTTGCATATACTACTGTGCAACCTCTGGCGCGGCGTAAAAACCCGTAAGTTCAATGCCTTTCATATATGCATATGGGTTATGCAATGCATAATGGGCTCAATACTTGCATATACTACTGTGGCAACCTCTGGCGCGGCGTAAAAACCGTAAGTTCAATGCCTTTCATATGTGCAAATTAGGGTTATGCAATGCATAAGGGCTCAATACTAGCATATACTACTGTGGCAACCTCTGGCGCGGCGTAAAAAACCCGTAAGTTCAATGCCTTTATATATGCATAGTAGGGTTATGCAATGCATAATGGGCTCAATACTTGCATATACTACTGTGCAACCTCTGGCGCGCGTAAAAAACCCATAAGTTCAATGCCTTCCATATATGCATAGTATGGGTATGCAATGCATAATGGGCTCAATACTAGCATATACTACTGTGGCAACCTCTGGCGTGGCGTAAAAACCTGTAAGTTCAATGCCTTTATATATGCAAAATATGGGTTATGCAAGATAAGGGCTCATACTAGGCATATACTATGTGGCAACCTCTGGCGCGGGTAAAAAAACCCGTAGTTCAATGCCTTCAATGGGATGTAGTAGGGCATGAACAATAAGGGGCTCAATATTGCATATACTACTGTGGCAACCTCTGGCGCGGCGTAAAAACCTGTAAGTTCAATGCCTTCCATATATGCAAAATATGGGTTATGCAATGCATAATGGGCTCAATATTTGCATATACTACTGTGGCAACTCTGGGTGCAGCGTAAAAAACCTGTAAGTTCAATGCCTTCCATATATGCATAGTATGGGTTATGCAATGCATAATGGGCTCAATACTTGCATATACTACTGTGGCAACCTCTGGCGCGGCGTAAAAACCCGTAAGTTCAATGCCTTTCATATATGCAAAATATGGGTTATGCCATGCATAATGGCTCAATACTTGCATATACTACTGTGGCAACTCTGGCGCGGACGTAAAAAATCCGTAAGTTCAATGCCTTTCTTATATACAAAGTATGGGTTATGCAATGCATAATGGGCTCAATACTTGCATATACTACTGTGGCAACCTCTGGCGCGGCGTAAAAACCCGTAAGGTCAATGCCTTTCTTATATGCAAAATATGGGTTATGCAATGCATAATAGGCTCAATACTTGCATATACTACTGTGGCAACTCGTGGTGCGGCGTAAAAACCCGTAAGTTCAATGCCTTTCTTATATGCAAAGTATGGGTTATGCAATGCATAATGGGCTCAATACTTGCATATACTACTGTGGCAACCTCTGGCGCGGCGTAAAAACCCGTAAGTTCAATGCCTTCCATATATGCATAGTATGGGTTATGCAATGCATAATGGCTCAATACTTGCATATACTACTGTGGCATCCTCTGGCGCGGCGTAAAAACCCGTAAGTTCAATGCCTTCCATATATGCATAGTATGGGTTATGCAATGCATAATGGGCTCAACTCTTGCATATACTACTGTGGCAACCTCTGGCGCGGCGTAAAAACCCGTAAGTTCAATGCCTTCCATATATGCATAGTATAGGTTATGCAATGCATAATGGGCTCAATACTTGCATATACTACTGTGGCAACCTCTGGCGCGGCGTAAAAACCCGTAAGTTCAATGCCTTTCTTATATGCAAAGTATGGGTTATGCAATGCATAATGGGCTCAATACTTGCATATACTACTGTGGCAACCTCTGGCGCGGCGTAAAAACCCGTAAGTTCAATGCCTTCCATATATGCAAAATGTATGGTTATGCAATGCATAATGGGCTCAATACTTGCATATACTACTGTGGCAACCTCTGGCGGCGGCGTAAAAAACCGTAAGTTCAATGCCTTCCATATATGCAAAATATGGGTTTTGCAATGCATAATGGGCTCAATACTTGCATATACTACTGTGGAAGCAACCTTCTGGAAAACGCGGTCGTAAAAACGCAATAAGTCAATGCCTTTCTTATATGCAAAGTATGGGTTATGCAATGCATAATGGGCTCAATACTTGCATATACTACTGTGGCAACCTCTGGCGCGGCGTAAAAACCCGTAAGTTCAATGCCTTCCATATATGCATAGTATGGGTTATGCAATGCATAATGGGCTAAATACTTGCATATACTACTGTGGCAACCTCTGGCGCGGCGTAAAAACCCGTAAGTTCAATGCCTTCCATATATGCAAAATATGGGTTATGCAATGCATAATGGGCTCAATACTTGCATATACTACTGTGGCAACCTCTGGCGCGGCGTAAAAACCCGTAAGTTCAATGCCTTTCTTATATGCAAAGTATGGGTTATGCAATGCATAATGGGCTCAATACTTGCATATACTACTGTGGCAACCTCTGGCGCGGCGTAAAAACCCGTAAGTTCAATGCCTTTCTTATATGCAAAGTATGGGTTATGCCATGCATAATGGGCTCAATACTTGCATATACTACTGTGGCAACCTCTGGCGCAGCGTAAAAGCCCGTAAGTTCAATGCCTTTCTTATATGCAAAGTATGGGTTATGCAATGCATAATGGGCTCAATACTTGCATATACTACTGTGGCAACCTCTATCGCGGCGTAAAAACCCGTAAGTTCAATGCCTTTCTTATATGCAAAGTATGGGTTATGCCATGCATAATGGGCTCAATACTTGCATATACTGCTGTGGCAACCTCTGGCGCGGCGTAAAAACCCGTAAGTTCAATGCCTTTCTTATATGCAAAGTATGGGTTATGCAATGCATAATGGGCTCAATACTTGCATATACTACTGTGGCAACCTCTGGCGCGGCGTAAAAACCTGTAAGTTCAATGCCTTTCTTATATGCAAAGTATGGGTTATGCAATGCATAAATGCATAATGGGCTCAATACTTGCATATACTACTGTGGCAACCTCTGGCGCGGCGTAAAAACCCGTAAGTTCAATGCCTTCCATATATGCATAGCATGGGTTATGCCATGCATAATGGGCTCTATACTTGCATATACTACTGTGGCAACCTCTGGCGCGGCGTAAAAAACCCGTAACTTCAATGCCTTCCATATATGCATAGTATGGGTTGTGCATAGGGTGATTATACGTCCCCCTTTGAGGGGGACAGTGCCTCTTTTTGAACCTTTATCCCCCAAAAATTGCGGTCTTGGGAGGGCCTCAAGCACATTGTGGAAGATGTTCTTCACGGAGATGAATAAAGATCTTCAGAATATTCATCGTTCACTGAGGAGGAAGGCATTGGCTGCTGAGTTCCCCCAACTCGTCAGTGAAGGCACTGTCTCAAGGAACGAACAAACTCGCCTGGTGAGAGTCAAAGGAAGAATTTTCTGGAGGTAGGAGGACAAGCTCTCGGTATGAGAGCAAAAAGCTATTTTGAGGTAGGAGGACAAGCTCTCAGCTTGAGAGCCAATAGCAGTTTGGAGGCTGGAGGAAGAGCTCTCAGCTTGAGAGCCAACAGTTGTTCAGAGGCAGGAGGATGAAGCTCTCAGTTCAAGAGCCAAAAGCTGTTCAGAGAACTAAAAGGCCACCTGAAGGCCAACAGAAGGCCACCAGAGGCGCGCAAGTTCAATGCCTTTTATATATGCAAAATATGGGTTATGCAATGCATAATGGGCTCAATACTTGCATATACTACTGTGGCAACCTCTGGCGCGGCGTAAAAACCCGTAAGTTATATGCCTTTCATATATGCAAAATATGGGTTATGCAATGCATAATGGGCTCAATACTTGCATATACTACTGTGGCAACCTCTGGCGCGGCGTAAAAACCCGTAAGTTCAATGCCTTTCATATATGCAAATTATGGGTTATGCAATGCATAATGGGCTCAATACTAGCATATACTACTGTGGCAACCTCTGGCGCGGTGTAAAAACCCGTAAGTTCAATGTCTTTCATATATGCATAGTATGGGTTATGCAATGCATAATGGGCTCAATACTTGCATATACTACTGTGGCAACCTCTGGCGCGGCGTAAAAACCCGTAAGTTCAATGCCTTCCATATATGCATAGTATGGGTTATGCAATGCATAATGGGCTCAATACTTGCATATACTACTGTGGCAAACCTCTGCGCGGCGTAAAAACCCGTAAGTTCAATGCCTTTCATATATGCAAAATATGGGTTATGCAATGCATAATGGGCTCAATACTAGCAATATACTACTGTGGCAAACCTCTGGCGCGGCGTAAAAACCCGTAAGTTCAATGCCTTCCATATGCATAGTATGGGTTATGCAATGCATAATGGGCTCAATACTTGCATATACTACTGTGGCAACCTGTAAGTTCAATGCCTTCCATATATGCAAAATATGGGTTATGCAATGCATAATGGGCTCAATACTTGCATATACTACTGTGGCAACCTCTGGTGCAGCGTAAAAACCTGTAAGTTCAATGCCTTCCATATATGCATAGTATGGGTTATGCAATGCATAATGGGCTCAATACTTGCATATACAACTGTGGCAACCTCTGGCGCGGCGTAAAAACCCGTAAGTTCAATGCCTTTCATATATGCAAAATATGGGTTATGCCATGCATAATGGGCTCAATACTTGCATATACTACTGTGGCAACCTCTGGCGCGGCGTAAAAACCCGTAAGTTCAATGCCTTTCATATATGCAAAATATGGGTTATGCAATGCATAATGGGCTCAATACTTGCATATACTACTGTGGCAACCTCTGGCGCAGCGTAAAAACCCGTAAGTTCAATGCCTTCCATATATGCATAGTATGGGTTATGCAATGCATAATGGGCTCAATACTTGCATATACAACTGTGGCAACCTCTGGCGTGGCGTAAAAACCCGTAAGTTCAATGCCTTCCATATATGCATAGTATGGGTTATGCAATGCAAAATGGGCTCAATACTTGCATATACTACTGTGGCAACCTCTGGCGCGGCGTAAAAACCCGTAAGTTCAATGCCTTCCATATATGCAAAATATGGGTTATGCAATGCATAATGGGCTCAATACTTGCATATACTACTGTGGCAACCTCTGGCGCGGCGTAAAAACCGTAAGTTCAATGCCTTTCTTATATGCAAAGTATGGGTTATGCAATGCATAATGGGCTCAATACTTGCATATACTACTGTGGCAACCTCTGGCGCGACGTAAAAACCCGTAAGTTCAATGCCTTTCATATATGCAAAGTATGGGTTATGCAATGCATAATGGGCTCAATACTTGCATATACTACTGTGGCAACCTCTGGTGCGGCGTAAAAACCCGTAAGTTCAATGCCTTTCTTATATGCAAAGTATGGGTTATGCAATGCATAATGGGCTCAATACTTGCATATACTACTGTGGCAACCTCTGGCGCGGCGTAAAAACCCGTAAGTTCAATGCCTTCCATATATGCATAGTATGGGTTATGCAATGCATAATGGGCTCAATACTTGCATATACTACTGTGGCAACCTCTGGCGCGGCGTAAAAACCCGTAAGTTCAATGCCTTCCATATATGCATAGTATGGGTTATGCAATGCATAATGGGCTCAATACTTGCATATACTACTGTGGCAACCTCTGGCGCGGCGTAAAAACCCGTAAGTTCAATGCCTTCCATATATGCATAGTATGGGTTATGCAATGCATAATGGGCTCAATACTTGCATACCTGTAAGTTCAATGCCTTTCTTATATGCAAAATATGGGTTATGCAATGCATAAATGCATAATGGGCTCAATACTTGCATATACTACTGTGGCAGCCTCTGGCGCGGCGTAAAAACCCGTAAGTTCAATGCCTTCCATATATGCATAGTATGGGTTATGCATAGGGTGATTATACGTCCCCCTTTGAGGGGGACAGTGCCTCTTTTTGAACCTTTATCCCCCAAAAAATTGCGGTCTTGGGGGGACGCCCTAATGTCCCCCTTTCAACCTTTCTTTTTTTCATGTAATTACTGCAGTTGACCTTAAAAATTAGAGACTAATTTTTGTTTAAAACGTCAGCAATAAATAACGTCTGAATAAAAACAATGTCATTGATAAACCATATTCATCATTTCCTGTTATTGGATATACTTAAAGATCAAATCAAGCCAAAAATACGCCAAAGAATGACGTAAGAATTTAATTTTTTTTTTTTAAATTTAAACAATAATTTTCTGTTTAAATTTTCAGCAATAATATCTGAATCAAAACACTAATTGATAGACCTTAAAATGTCTGAATAAAAACACTGATTGATAGACTTTCTTATATAACATCACCTGTAATTGAATATATATATGTATTAAACTTCTGAATTTATAGGACTCAACAGAAGTGCAAGTGCGTATGGTCTTACTATATACTTTTGTCCCCCTCTCGCAAGTCAAATAAATGGGCACCCTAGTTATGCAATGCATAATGGGTTGAATACGTGCATATACTACTGCGGCAACCTTTGGCGCGGCGTAAAACCCCCGTATGCCCCAGGGGTGAGATCGCTTGCGATCACTAAAGGCCCATAATTATATTATATTTGTATGTATATATATAAATGTATATAATGTATATCATTATATATAATATAAACATAAAATATATGTATGTATATATATAATATATATATATATATATATAATATAGTATATATATATATATGGCTGGACTGTCTGAGTGAGTGTGTGTATAAGTGAATGTGTACTAAAAATGGCTGTCTAGCTGTGTATCTACAATATGTAAATGTGTGTGTATATACTTTATGTATGTATATATGTATATATATATATATATATATAATATATATATTATATATATATATATATATATATATATATATATATCCATTCGGTCAAAAATTAAGTAGGCCCTGAACACTCAAACATAAAAATCACGCAATCAATTGCAAGATAGAGGTTAAGAAACAATACTTCTCTATTTAGGCTCCGTTAAAGACTCCGATTACCTAACCACTCTAGTCATTATATAAATTAAAAAACGTCTTGTTCCCTCATTGAATAGTGGAGTTTCATCTTCTCCGATTTATCTGGCATAGTCAACATTTTAACTTCTAGCCCAAGTCTAGTCAGACTACCTCCTTCCTTCTCAACTAACGGTGGTTGTGATTAGTATTTATTTTTCATTTGTACTTTTTACTTTTCGTTTTACTTGTCAATTTTTTAGTCCTTTCGGTCAATTTTAAGTTAATTTTAGTCTTATATTTTTTTTTCTACTATATTAAGATCCTGCTACTTATTTAATGTTAATAAATATGTGTTTTTATCTCAACAGACTGAGATGCACATTGTACGTATGTGCGAAACGTCTCAAATAAAGTGTTCTAATGTGGGTTGTCTGTGATTTCCTGAATGGATGTAGGTGATATTACTTACATAGCTATAAATATATATATATATATATACATACATACATATATATATATATATATATATATATATATATATATATATATATATATATATATAACATATATATACATACATACATACATACATATATATATATATATATGTATATATATATATATATATATATATATATATATATATATATATATATATATATATATATATATATATATATGTATATATATATATATATTTACACACACACACATATTATATATATATATATATATATATATATATATATATATATATATATATATATACATATATATATATATATATATATTATATATATATATATAAACCATTCTAGAGGGCTTATAAAGAACTCCCCAATATTCTCTTAACATCTCACATGACGCCATAAAATGTCAACGGTCATTCTCTCTCAGGTTGAGGAAAGCGTCACCTCTCACAAGCATCCTCCCCCCCAAAAGTTCGTTGTTTGTTAGCGTCACCTACATTGACACCCATTGGTCAATAGACCTAAGGAGAAGTGGCAGAGCCCATCAGATCCTAGAGGGAAAATATCGGGGGGTTTGTGGGGTATTGAAGGAAAGAGAGGGAATGCCAAGATGGCCCTTTTCGAAGGCAGTTAGCCGTCGGTCAAGAGATGGGGAAGACGTATTCCCCACTCGTCGCCCTTTGCCGGTTTTCCTCGCTCGGTCTCAACCTCGCTGGTACTATAGATTATTAAGTACAATTTCACCGGGCCCTTGTGTAAATTCATTAGAATATAAGACCGGTGTTAAATTAATCACTAATCGTTTGATTTCTGCATGACCCACAGTAACTTAAGAGACCCACACGACCCAGGTCGGGGTCATAATTTTGGTGTCAGGTGTGGGGTACACTGCGAAGCACTAATTTAATATTAAATTATGGCGATTTTGGGTCTTGCGAGGCGTGGATTCGGTGACAAATTGTTCAGTGTCTTTATGATCGGAAAATACACGACGGAGCGGTCATATGAAACAACAACACAAAAGGGCCGACGTTGAAGTGATACGGTAAAACAAAATTTAGCTCGCCTTCATGTAACTAATGTCAAGTAATGAGCGGTAGATAGCGAAGAAAGGTGGCGTGCGATATTGCAATGCCGAGCGCAAGACATCGTGAAACGGGCGAATACACGCACACACATGCTGTGCATAAAACGGCCAACAGATTAGAAAAACTGCATGCAGTGTATAAGCGAGGGAAAGACAGAAAGGACGAGTGTCGTATAATTGGAGAGAAGATTTGCACTCCCCAAATCAAAACCAGCCAGACGCTGGTTACGATAGCAAGTGGAAGGAGGTGATCGTCAGCACAGTGATCAGCAGAGCCTTCGCAGACCATCGACGATGCTCAGAAACGGATCAAAGATGGCGGATGGCAATGCGCGCCCGCCAAGGGGAAAGACGAATGCCCGGAGTCAGCTGTGTGCTCCCAAGAGAACAGGGGAAACCTTGTTGGGCAGCGGGAGGGATACCAGTTCTTCCCCCCCTAAGAGTAGCAGAGTGAGACTGTCGGAGTAGGGACTCCCCCTACTAGGACAGCACACCCCCTCAAGAGGCGGGAGGGAATGGGTCGGAAGGAGATGGGCACTTTCCTCCTCCTTCCCCTAACCCCTCTAGCGTTGAGGAGACGGTATTCACCTTCAGGATGGATGGGGGAGTGTGAGCTGTAAGCTTCGTCTGGCATAAACCAAGCTGTTAGAAGTTTGAATGATCGTAGAGTAAGAGAAGCTGACAGCTGTCGGATGGCGGCTGACGACAGCAAGGGAGTGTAGCAAGACACTCCTCCCCTCCCCTCAAGAGGAAGGGGAAGGCGACGTGGAGAGAGGAAGGAGGGTCAGCTGGGATCCTTCCTTGGCACAAGGGAGACGAGGAGAGTAATTACTGACTAGCGTGAATAATCGTCAGTGAGTGTCTTTGTGAAGAATTTAAAGTCTGGGTGTGAAAATTTGGGCAACCCGCATTGAAAAATTTATTTTTTGTTTGTTTTGTTTTATTGACTGTAGTTTAAACCTTTTTTTGTAAATATATTTATCAAAAGGCTTTGTGATTAGTTTATTGTTTGTTGTGTGTTATTAGAATATGTCCTTTTGATTTGAATTTTTAAGTTATTCAAGTAATTTGTCTGAGAAGTTTTGTTTTCATCAGGAATAACGTAAACAATCAACTAGTGATATGTCGATTTCTTTTTCTTTATCAGATTTGTGGTAACTGAACCCTTTTGTGATTTATCTGTGATTGCAGTTTGAGTAATTTAATTACGAATTGTTCTTATTAGAGTTAATGAATAGTAACCAATTCACTGATATTGCTTGCTTAATGTTTAGTGGAAACTGTAGATGGATTTTCTTTTATTTTGTTAATTTTTATTGTCGGTTTTCAAGTCATCCACCTTGAGGGTAGGAGACCAAACCCGCCCCCCTAGAGCCTCTCCTCAATAGCCAAAGTGGTTGTCAGAGAACACCACCAATAGTGTTTAATGTAAATTTATTGTTATTATTAGTAGTTACCTGGGTGTTGACCTCTTTGAGATTCTCGTAGTTAAACTAGATTGTTATTCTTTTCAAGTACTAATGATACGAGTCCATTTAAGATCACTGGTCAATGCCCCGGGTTAGGTAAAGAAAAAAAATTATAATAATAAAAAAAAAATAATAAAATAATGATAATTTTAGTTAAGTAATAACATAGGAGATAATGCCATTACCAATAACAATGCCTATCCATTGCCCTCGATCGAAGAGTTTTTGCTTAAAGTAAAGGAGAGTAAGTTTTTCGCCACATTGGATCTCAAGTCAGGCTTGCCTTGATGATGAAAGTAAAGAGAAAACGGCCTTTATAGCAAATAATCGGCTTTATGAATATAATTTCCTTCCCTTCAGGTTAAATATGTTCCAGCTCATTTTTCACGATACGCGTTTTAGCCTCTATAATAAGCCTTGGAGTTTTTGGTATATTTAGACGATATCATTGTAGTTGGTGCTACTGTAGAGGAGCATAAAGGTATAAGTTTTGGAAGCATTAAGGCGTCATGTGATGAAAGTAAATTTAGAAAAATGTAAGGTTTTCCAGGCCGAAGTAGAATTTCTGGGGGCACCTAGTAACTTCCGAAGGCCTTAAGCCTTGTGCCGATAAAGTTGTAGCAATTAAAGAATTTCCACGACCAAAACATGCGAAGGATGTAGCCAGCTTCCTCGGACTCGCGGGTTACTGTCGGAAGTTCATTAGAAATTTTGGACAGATAGTGAGACCGTTAGACGCATTAAGGAAGCAACCTGATTTCCAATGGGATGAGAAAGAGGAAGAAGCTTTTCAGAAATTAAAAGATGCCCTAATGAGCGACGAACTCTTGGCTTATCCGAGGTTCGATC
This sequence comes from Macrobrachium nipponense, assembly GCF_015104395.2. Lineage (NCBI taxonomy): Eukaryota > Metazoa > Arthropoda > Malacostraca > Decapoda > Palaemonidae > Macrobrachium > Macrobrachium nipponense. The sequence goes on from NC_087216.1 coordinate 33,189,763, forward strand.
GCCCTTTTTTGGTGACCACAGACGCAAGTGATATTGCGATAAGAGGAGTAATCTCCCAGATTGACGATGAAGGTAATGAAAGACCAGTTTGTTTTGCATCACGAGCATTAAAAGGGGCAGAGAATAATTATAGTACCTTCGATCGAGAGGCTTTGGCGGTCTTATGGTTGCTGGAGAGACACCGTTATTTTTTGCTGGGACATAAAATAGATTTTCACAAATCATCAACCATTAATGTACTACCTGCTGAAGAAGAGCGAGATTACAAATCGCCAAACTCGTTAGATCGAGTGAATTTTAGAGTTTGACATCGTAAAGGTTGAATATATCCCAGGTAAGGTAATAGGATGGCGGATGCTCTCTCCAGGAACATCATAAGAGTAACAACTCGTGCTACAGGGCGCAGGGAGGAGCGACAAAAGAAACCTCGTGACGTTGGTGGCACAGGCACTGCAGGCATAGTGCTAGCAACGTCGCGACGGTACCGAACAATGACAGTCAATCAAACGTAAGCGCGACGCGCAGAAAGCGGGAATCTCGCAAGCACTCTCAGATGAATGGGAGTGCCCAAGGCGGTAGCTGGTTAAATGCAGGTGGAACTCCGTCCGGGGGATTCCTGGCGGGCCCTGCTGACCAGTCCCAAGACACCTTGGGGGCCTCACCTGCCCCTTCCCGGGACCTGTGGCGGGCCTCGCCCAACCATCAAGGCCTGCCACCCATCCCAAGACACCAGCGGCCCTCACCCGCCCGTCCCGGGCAACGTGCAAGAGCGAGGCCCGCCAGGTTTCATGGCGGTGTCCAGGGACGGGCGGGCGCGTGGCCCGCCAGGTGTCCAGGGACGGGCGGTCGTAGCCCGCCAGGCGTCCCATTACGGGCGGGCAATGCCCGCCAGGTGTCCCTGGGATGGGCAAGCGTTGCCTGCCAGGTGTCCCGGGATGGGCAAGCGTTGCCTGCCAGGTGTCCCGGGATGGGCAAGCGTTGCCTGCCAGGTGTCCCGGGACGGGCAGGCATGGCCCGCCAGGTGTCCCGGGACGGGCGGGGCCCGTCCGTGGCATGCCAGGTGTCCCATGATAGGCGGGCCCGCCAGGTGTCCTGGGACGGGCGGGCGTGACCCGGCCCCGCTGGGTGTCACGGGAGGGAAGGCGTGGCCTGCCGTCCAGGTGTCCCCGGACGGGCAGGTGAGGCCCGCCAGGTGTCCTGGGACGGGCAGGCATGGCCCACCAGGTTTCCCGGGATGAGCGGGCGTGGCCCGCCAGGTGTCTTGGGACGGGCTGGGGGGGGTTCCCGCCAAGGTGTCGGGACGGGCTGGCAAGGGCCGCCTGGTTATCCTTGGGATGGGTGGGTGGGAGGTACCCGCCACAGGTCCCGGGAAGGGCAGGTGAGGTCCCCAGGTGTCTTGGGACTGGTTGGCAGGGCTCGCCAGGTTCTCGCGACGGGTGGGGGAGGCCTGCCAGGTGTCCCGGGATAGGTGGGTAGGCCCACAAGGCGTTTTGGGAATGGGTGGCGATCCCCGCCAGAAGTTCTGGGACGGGCAGGCGAGGTCTGCTGTCCTAGGACACTTGTCTGGCCTTGCCCGCCCCTCCCGGAACACCTGGCAGGCCTCACCTGCCCGTCCTTTGACATCTGGTTGGCTTCAGCCGTCAGTCCCAGGATACCTGGAGGGCCTCACATGCTCGTCCCGGGAACGTGCGAGCGAGGCCCGCCAGGTTTCATGGCAGTGTCCTGGGATGGGTGGGCGAGTCTTGCCAGGTGTCTGGGGAACGGGCAATCCCCGCCAGGAGTCCCTGGACGGTCAGGGACGGCCTGCAATTGGTCCACTTAATGCGACACATTTTGTGTGAATGCACCTTGTTTGTTTGTTATACACTTATAAAAGTAACTACTTTTAGATTACTCTTTCTCTCTCTCTGCTAGGCGTCCCAGGATGCGCGGCGAGACCCGCCAGGCATCCTGGACGGGCGGTGAGGCCTGCCAGGTTCCCGGGATGGGCGGGATAGGCATGGCAGGTGTCCCGGGAAGGGCGGGCCCCCGCCAGTTGTCCCAGGGTGGGTTGGCAAGGCACACAATTGGTCGACTCAATCGCAACACATTTGTTGTGAACGCGCCCTTGTTGTTTGTTATTACACTTATAAAAGTAACTACTTTTAGGTTACTCACTCTCTCTCTCTCTCTCTCTCTCCATTTTCTTTACTGTACATCTAAATTGCCAACATAAGATAGAGATAAACAGAAAATATATCATTAATGAGTTATACGTAGGGGTACCACTTCCAGTCAAGGATTCCACAGTTCCCCCCAATCGTCCCCATCCTCTTTAGCAATGTGACACTCATTACAGCAATTACACGGTGGATGCGTCTGTCCACATCGCTGCAGGTTATTCCGAGACTTACTGTCAATTAAGGCAACGAGGTAGGTTCTCAAGCAAACTATCTAATTCCTGTTATAAAACGATAATCATCCTGTGCTCTCTCGCTAGTGAGAACATCCGGTCTTGCGACGTATTCGCTGGAATGATAACTTACAATATTGGGGTTATTTATTGATGATGGTGTATACACCGCTCTAAAGCATAGTGAGAGGAAGAAGTGTTTTTGTACTATGGCACACAATAGTTCGTTCCCTCCGCTGATCCAGAGCGAACACGAATCCGCGACAATGAAACCCCGAAGCAGTTGAACAAGTAACTAATTAAGAACCCAACAGATGTGCACCATCAGGCCAAGGAAGGAGGAGTGGGAAGCAGGTATTTTTCTTGAACAAAGAGTAAAGTCTCCATAAACTAATATCGTTATTAAGGTAGTGGGCGTAATGTTTTTGTTGTTACGATGATGGGTTTGCGTGTAGAATATGTAATTAAGGAAATATGCGAAATGAATAAGAAAAAAGTGCTTAGGAAGTCAGTATTCATGATTATTTTTAATATTTTCTATAGATTATCGTATCTTATCAACAGACACCGACTGTTCACAAGATCGATACATAACTTTCACAAACAGTGTTAACGGTGGTGTTCTGAAAGCCACTCATAATATATATATATATATATATATATATATATATATATATATATATATTATATATATATATATATATATATATATACACACACACACAGTGTTCCCTCCGGATTCGCGGACTCACACATTCGCGAATTTTCTGATGAAAATAATCACTAATTAGTGTATTTTGATGTTTATTTTCATGACTAAATACATTTTTATGATACAAAAATGACTTACTAATTTTCAAATATTAATTTGATTAATACTGTATTAATAAGTTTAATAAGTTTAAATGATATCACATAATAAAAATAATAATTCTCCTCCTCTCTCTCTACTACAAAGATGTATGTTTTTTTTGTATGATAAATAAGTGATTACTAGTTTTCAAATATTAATATTAATTTATACAGCAATAATATCAATTCATTAAAGAAAATACATAGTGAATTAGTAAGATTTTAGCTTATAAATTTAAAAAAATTATGGAAGAATGAAGGAAATCCCAGTGAGATTCTTTCTCTAACTTCAGGTACTAAAACGTCAGATATACGTATCAAGTTAAGTGACGGAGGGGGAAGGAAGGAGCTGTTTTGTTGCTGCCATCAAGTGCTCATGAAATTTCCCCCCTCCCCTCTCTCTCTCTCTCTCTCTCTCTCTCTCTCTCTCTCATTTACTGAGACTCGAGATTTTTTATAGTACTTTTACTATTTGTTTTGAAAATTTTTAAAACTTTCAAATGATAATAATAATAATAATAATAATAATAACTGTAATTACAAATTCATATTGTGATAGTATTTTAAAGAAATACAATAGTAATCTATCCATGTCACTTTTAATTAAGGTTAACTCTCTCTCTCTCTCTTTTGCCACACAAGATAATGTCATAGTGGTAACTCCCTCCCTCTCTTTCGTTGGAAGCGTTATAAGTATTTTTTGATAGAACGAGAGATAAACATTCTCTCTCTCTCTCTCTCTCTCTCTCTCTTTTACCGAGATGAAAGAATTTTTATGGTACTAGTATGTAAAATGTTTATTGATAATTTCAGTTATTTATAATAATAATAAATAATAATGAATTTTGTAATAATAATTACAAAATTCATAATGGTAGTATTTTAAAGAGATGAAAATGACTTTTCCATTTCACTTGTAAGGATAACCCCTCTTTCTTACTGAGATGAGAGAATTTTTTATGGTAGATGCACGTGTTTATTTTATTTTCAAATAATAATAATAATAATAATAATAATAGAAGTAGTAATAATACAATAACTAATTTCAAATTAAAAGTTCTTCCCTTCGTCTTTTCCTGTATCAATATCCCTACCTCCACTCCAGTGACGCTCGGAGCTGGAAAAGTAACAATGCCATACAATGGTCAATGAATTTAATGGTTTTTAGTAATCTCTCTCTCTCTCTGCTATTGGCTGTTTATATATTTCAATGGTAAATGTTTAAGATTACTTTAAAATGATATTAATATACCAATTCAATGGTATATTTGATGTAGGATAATACTTTAAGTAGACATTTGGTATTTGTGATTTCACATACAATTGTTCCCTTGTAAAAAGAAAATGGATGTCTCAAATAGTAACAGTATGAAAGAAACGTGCATGACTGAATACTTATGGGGGACTGAATTATTTTCACATACGTAACTAAGTCATTCAGTAACGTACATAGTATGTATTTATGTATAAACATAATATGTAAGATTTACTTTAAAACAGTATTAATAATATTTCAAAGATTAATATGAAACCATAATAGGATATTTTTATGTATATCTGATGAAGGATGGTCTTTTTAGGGATCTTTGGTGTTTGCATGTTCAGGATAGGAGTTTATGAGCATTTTTAGAGGGGGGTTCCAAACATTCGCGGATTCTAACTATTCGCGGGGGTCTGGTACGCATCCCCCGCGAATACGGGGGGACCACTGTACACACATACATGAGATGGCTTGCTGATTACAGAACACCACCGTTAACACCGTTGGTAAAAGCTTTGTATCGATCTTGTGGACAGTCGCGTCTGTTGATAGGATACGATAATCTAGTGGAAATACTAATTCTGAATACTGACTTCATAAGCACTTTTCTTCTCATATATTTCGCATATTTCTTTAGCTGTACATTTTACAATCAAACTCAGTATCTACAGCAGCAAATTAGCAAAATTTTCAGTTCACTTGTAAATTACTGCTATACTGTATGTGATTTTCTTGAAATACTAACACAATATGAAATATTAAGATATTTTCAACAATGTAACAAGTTCATAAAGCCGTTGGTCCCGTTGCTGAATAACCACTGGTTCCATGCAACGTAAAAGCACCATACAAACAAAGTATTAGTAGAAAGACAGAAGCAGAGAAAAAATATTAATAACAGGACAGAGATAAAAAGAAATATGAGAGAGAGAGAGAGACGAGAGATGAGAGAGAGAGAGAGAGAGAGAGAGAGTAGAGAGAGAGAGAGACTTTCAAGTTCTTTTCTGGTTTAATGCCATGGTGAACAAGCCTCATCTTATTAGTTTCGTTTTATCACCTGGGCAATCGTAAAATATCTTTCTTAATGATATCTTCTTCATTGTTTTCACGATGCATTGTAATAGAAAATAACTCAACTCAGATTCTGTTTCAAAGAGCAAAGTAGTTTTGCAGTGCCGATGGAGTTATAGCTAATGTTAATGTGTAAACGAATTAATTATCGCTGACAATTTTGATTGGCATATTTTAAAAGCTATTGCCAGCGAATATGCTATTGTAGGAATTAAACTTCTCTCTTTAGGAAAGTCAACTCTACTGCAGTGGTCCCTCCCTTCCCTGACTAGTTCTTGGTTGAGGTTTTTGGTTTTGAACCAATATCTGCTACCTTGGCATTGGTGAGTTGGGTTGCGTATTATATGACCGATCTTAGGCTGCAGCTTTTAGCTCAACTAATCTTATCAGGGTCTATTTCTTCTACTTTTTGGATCGTTTTTCAATATTCCAGCCTGTGCAACTTTCTCATGCAAAGGAAAAGGTCTTATAGCTGTTTTAAGGTTTATATATGCTAGCCAGCCAAAGATCAACCTGTGTTACATGAACAAACATCCATTCAAATAATACTAGTATGCTATGATCACAATTGAAAGGGATGAATAATGGTAAAGAATTCTGTAAATATGACGTTACGTTTCCTGATGTCGATGTCAGGCTCTGTTCTACAACATTTTCAGGGTATCAAGTGGCTTAAGTCAGTAGCAGTAGATGTAGGGTGGGGAACAAGTCACTGTCAAAATTTGTGCGTGTCCCAAGTCACTTTCTATCAAAGGTTTGCCTCTTACCATAGCTATGGGCAGCATTATCCTTAAACCTTTGTATATGCTATTCTGTTAGTTTAAAAAAGTGACCACACCATAATACTGTTTGTGGATTAGTAGTTTCCATGACCATGGCATTCTACATTAAGAATAATAACAATTGGATAGTAAAGATACTAAATTCACAGCGCATTTTCGTTGCTGGAACCTCACACAGCCAAAAAACTGTCAAACAATACATAATGAAAAAAATATTCGTAGTTACGTTTATTTGGCAACCAATTGCCCATAAACACACACACACACACTCTCTCTTCTCTCTCTCTCTTATAATTTTTTTTGTCTTTATCTCTGTGCTAATTGATATTTTTACGGTGCTTTTTTCTCTCTAGCTTTTACTGAATATGAATTTGTTACATTGGTGAAAGTATCTGCATCTTATATTTTGCGTTAGTATTTTTTAAAATTTGGTACATATAGCCATAATTTGTAAAACTTGAGTATATGTTAGTTTTACCAGACCACTGAACTGATAAGCAGCTCTCCTAGGGCTGGCCCGAAGGATTACTTGTTTTTAGGTGGCTAGGAACCAATTGGGCAGCTAGCAACGGGACTTACAGCTTATTGTGGGATCAGAACCACATTATATCGAAAAATGAATTTCTATCACCAACCAGAAATAAATTCCTCTGATTCCGCGATGGCCAAGCCGATAATCGAACTTCGGGCCACGGCATCGGGTGTTATCACCCAAATCGCTTGCCTTCTCTATGGGTATTGGCCCAATCATGTAAAAATGTATTATATAATGATAGCTAAGAGAATGTCAGTTAGGAACAGCGTTAATATAAAAGAGAGAGGAGGAGAGAGTCACAAGAAGAGTCTCCAACAGCAGCCATAACACGCACAAAGTTTTAATCAAAACGCTCCCATAAAAATCTTCACCTATGACCTGACCTCTACACTCTTGCCGGAAACTCGACAGTTCCGGTGACGTCATAAGTTTCTACCACAAGGGGAGGAATTAAGTCAATCCATCACACCTAAAGGACGGCGTTAGTTAATCAACAACCAATATGAATGACCAACAGGAGGGCCAAAAACCATATCCCCGCCTATTCTAGGTGGGACATTCTCCTTTGTAGAATCTTCGAGAAGCCCAGCAGCGAAGGAGAGCACCAGTTGGAAAAAGAAAGGGCTGCCTCACAGCTCTGACTAGAGTAGGTCAGCTACCCAAAGCCAGAGCAGTTGCTGTTTAACAGAACTTCAATTGATTTGTAGTCTTCATTGTTGAAGTTGTATCTGTGACTGTATCATTCTAGTGTGAATGAAGGGAAGAAGCTTGCACTGTGTCTCATTTAAAGACTCCTGAGAAACTCAACAAATATATATATAATAGTCTATATCTATATATATATATATATATATATATATATATGATATATATAATAATATATATATAATATATATATATATATATATATGGTATGTATGTAAGTGTTTACATAATAAAATATGGAATGTTAGTCCATATATATAGGACTAAAACTAAAGAGGTCAACCAGATTGCTTGCAGGAATGTGATCAGACTAGAGACGCTAAAGATGACGTATACAATAAAAGTAGGCTAAGATAACATGCCGTCACTGTAGTCATTCAATTGTTTATAAACTTTAGTCCAAGTTTCCGGCTTGAGACAAACACCGTGACCTATAGCTCAAACGGCCTACGTGATCTGTAGCGTCTCATTTTGATTGTATGTTCGTATGTAACTATGACATCTGATTGTATGTCCATACGTTCG
>NC_087216.1:33198385-33200885 GCF_015104395.2 Macrobrachium nipponense
TGAATTATTTTCACATACGTAACTAAGTCATTCAGTACGTACATAGTATGTATTTATTGTATAAACATAAAATGTAAGATTTACTTTAAAACAGTATTATAATATTTCAAAGATTAATATGAACCATAATAGGGATATTTTATGTATATTTGATGAAGGATGGTTTTTTTTAGGGATACTTTGGTGTTTACATGTTTAGGATAGGAGTTTATGAGCACTTTTTAGAGGGGGGTTCCAAACATTCGCGGATTCTAACTATTTGCGGGGGGGGTCTGGTACGCATCCCCCGCGAATACGGGTGGACCACTGTATATCTGTGTGTGTATGTATGTATGTATGTGTATGTATGTATGTATGTATGTATGTATGTATGTATGTATATGTATATATATATATATATATATATATATATATATATATATATATATATATATATATATATATATATAATATATATTATATATATATATATATATATATAATATATATGTCTTAAACTAATAAAGAGTTTATAGAAACCTTACTTGTAATCCTTTTGGTTACACTACATGTTGTTTTCCTGTAGTTTTATTGTAACAACCTGGAGTTATTTTCATTAAAAAATGCTGGTTCTTGAAGGTAAAAACTATTTGTAATCCTCTGGTGACACTACATTCTTGAAGTTTTTATTGTACAACCTGGAGTGATTTTGCCAAATCTTGAGGGCTACAAGAACAGTTGATTACTATTTACGTATAATATAGACTAATTAAGTAAACGTTATCTTTAACCCTCTTACGCCCACTGGACGTATTTTTACGGTCAACATTTTTGTCTCCCGTGTGCCAACTGGACGTATTTTACGTCGACTTACAAAAGTTTTTTTTAAAATTCGCGGAAAAATACTTATAGGCCTACCAGCCTAAAACTTTTGAATCATGCACCTTGGGGGATGCTGGGAGTTCACGGATCAAGGTGTTGTTTTGTTTACAATCGTTACGCAGGCGCGCAAGCGCGAATTTCTTTCTTGTCGCACTAAAAAGTATCTGTGACACATCTCGGAAATTATTTTGTCACTTTGACATAATTTTTGTACCATTGTAAATTAGCCGTTACATGAAGTATTATATATGAAAATGTGCGCATTTTTTATGTAGAATACAATCAATAAATACTCATTGATTGTAGCTTTTAAGATCAGTTTTGAGATATTTTCATAAAAATAACGATAATTGCCAAAATTTCAACCTTCGGTCAACTTTGACTCTACCGAAATGGTCGAAAAACGCAATTGTAAGCTAAAACGCTTAGATTCTAGTAATATTCAAGCATTTACCTTCATTTTGCAACAAATTGGAAGTCTCTAGCACAATATTTCGATTTATGGTGAATTTATGAAAAAAATAACATTTTCTTTACGTCCGCGCGGTAACTCTTCTGAAAAAATCATACGTGCGATTGTGGTAATGTTTGCACCATTTTAAATTAGCCGTTATATAAAGTTTTATATAATAAAATGTGCGCAATTTCATGTAGAATACAACAAAAAATAATTGAAGGTTGTAGCTTTACTCATTTTTTAAATATTTGCATATAAATCACGATAAATAGAAAAAAAACCACGTTCGGTCAACTTTGACTCTACCGAAATGGTCGAAAAACACAATTGTAAGCTAAAACTCTTTCAGTCTAGTAATATTCAGTCATTTATCTTCATCTTGAAAAAAATTCGAAGTCTCTAGCAAAATATTTAGATTTATGGTGAATTTAAAAAAAAATCTTTCCTTCCCTCCGCGCGCGGATTCTCCGCCACAAATCTCCGAAATGCGTATGTCCCATTCTCGGAATATTTGCTCCGTTTCATACTAGGCATTTCATTGAGTTTTATATATGAAAATGTGCACAATTTCATGTAGAATAAAACGAAAAATATTTGAAGGTTGTAGCTTTCTTATCTTTCCAAAAAAAAAAAAAAAAAAAAAAAAATAATTGCATATAAAAAATATATATATAAAAAAATTTGACATTCGGTCAACTTTTAACTCGTCAGATATGGTCAAAAACTGCAATTGTAAGCTAATACTCTTACAGTATAGTAATATTCAATCATTTGTCTTCATTTTGAAAGAAATTGGAAGTCTCTAAGACAATATTGAGATTTATGGTGAATTTTTGAAAAAAATATTTGTTTACGTCCGCGCGTTAAGAATTCATGCATTATTTTGTGATAATATTTTCTCTGTGTTGCTTATATTGTTTTACAATGTGTTATATACCAAAATGATTGCAATTTAGTGTACATTACAAAGAAAAAAAAAGTAACTTGTTACCTTTAACCATTTTGCGCACAGCGCGATTTGAATACTACAATTATATATGAAATTTCGTTTTTGCGCTATCATATATTGCATTATTTATATATGATAATGAATGAATATTTTTTCATTTCTGATGGTTGCATACTAAACTTCAGCCAATGACAAAAAAGGAGCCAAAAATGAACTCTTAATCTCAAAAACTA
>NC_087216.1:33203385-33216026 GCF_015104395.2 Macrobrachium nipponense
GTCCAATTTCATGCAAAATACAACATAAAATATTTGAAGGTTGTAGCTTTTCTCATTTTTGAAATATTTGTATATAAATCTCGATAAATAGGAAAAAACTACGTTCGGTCAACTTTGACTCAACCGAAATGGTCGAGAAACGCATTTGTAAGCTAAAACTCTTACAGTCTAGTTATATTCTGTCATTTACCTTCACTTTAAAACAAATTGGAATTCTCTAGAACAATATTCAGATTTATGGTGAATTTTTGAAAAAAACTTTTTTCTTCCCTCCGCGCGCCTATTCTCGGCCGCAAATCTCCGAAATGCGTACGTCGCATTCTCCTAATATTTGTTCTTTTTCATATTAGGCCTTTTATAGAGTTTCATATATGAAAATGTGTGCAATTTCATGCAGAATACAACAAAGAAATATATGAAGGTTGTAGCTTCTCTCATTTTTTAAATATTTGCATATAAATCCTGATAAATAGGAAAAAAACTACATTCGATCAAATTTGACTCAACCGAAATGGTCGAAAAACGCATTTGTAAGCTAAAATTCTTACAGTCTAGTAGTATTCATTCATTTATCTTCACTTTAAAATAAATTGGAAGTCTCTAGAACAATATTGAGATTTATGGTGAATTTTGAAAAAAACTTTTTTCTTCCCTCCACGCGCCGATTCTCTGCCGCAAATCTCCGAAATGCGTACAGCGCATTCTCCTAATGTTTGCTCCTTTTCATATTAGGCCTTTTATAGAGTTTCATATATGAAAATGTGCACAATTTCATGCAGAATACAACTAAAAATATTTGAAGGTTGTAGCTTTTCTCATTTTCGAAATATTTGCATATAAATCACGATAAATAGGAAAAAAACTACGTTCGGTCAACTTTGACTCAACCCAAGTGGTCAAAAAACGCATTTGTAAGCTAAATCTCTTACAGTCTAGTAATATTCAGTCATTTATCTTTACTCTAAAATAAATACAAAGTCTTTAGCGCAATATTTAGATTTATGGTGAATTTTTAAAAAAACTTTTTCCTTCTCTCCGCACGCCAACTTGTCCGAAATGGTAAAAAACTGCAATTCTAAGCTAAAACTCTTACAGTATCGTAATGTTCAATCATTTTTCTTCATTTTGAAACAAATTGGAAGTCTCTAGAACAATATTTAGATTTATGGTAAATTTTTTAAAAAAACATTTTTTTACGTCCGCTCGTTACGAATTCATGCATCATTTTGTGATAATATTTTTTGTGTGCTGCTTTGATTGTTTTACAATGTGTTATACATCAAAATGATTGCAATTTAGTGTACAATACAACGAACAAAAAAGTAACTCGTGAGCTTTAACCGTTTTCCGCACAGCGCGATTTGAATACAATTATACATATATGAAATTTTCTTTTTTGCGCTATCATATATCGCATTATTTATATATGATAATGATATTTTTTTCATTTTTGATGGTTGCATACTAAACTTCAGGCAATGACAAAAAAAGGAGCCAAAAGTGAACTCTTTATCTTGAAAACTAAGCGCGCTGTGATTTTTTGAAAAAATTATTTTTTCTGCTTCTGCGCTCACTCCCAGACAGGCCTGGCATACGGGAGACAATTTCGATTATACCGCTTCGGCGTAAGAGGGTTAATGTGGTTATCATTTTATCCCATTTACTGCAACTCGCCACTGAGTTGATTATTCTGCATTACATATCCTCAGTATCATCACTAATTTGATCACTATCACTAATAGTACATATTGATTAGGATTTGACGAATTTCAAAATATACCTTCTCCCTCCAACAGCTAGTCTAACACTGGTCGAGAGGGCAGTGCTCCCCTCAACTTTACGCGTGGGCTTGCTATTCCTGCTAGCAAAATCAGAATTGCTGTGCACCAGCAGTTCCACAAATTGTTTTGATAAATTTGCTTTTTTGTTTATTTACAGACAAAATGGTAATGATTTTTTAAGGATTATTGATAATCTATACTTAATTTCTCATATTCATGTATATATTCCTAATTTTGTATGTATACCATCCGAGTTACGACCTAGATCCGTTCCGACCAACAGGTCGTATGTCAGAATGGTCGTTAGTCGAAAATACCAGCCAAAATGGCCGACACGTGGATTATAAGTACTCGGTTAAAGTGGAAGATTATACTGTACTCGAGGACATATGATATGAATGTGTTGCATTTTTAAGTAACTTTTTCTGTTGAATAATATTATTGTGTATATACAAGCTGTCTATTTATCTTTTTTATGCCTTTTAGTTTCACTTTTATAATTTTATAATTTTATCATACTTTTCTGTTGAATAATATTATTGTACATATGTATATACAAGCTGTTTATTTATAATTTTTATGCCTTTTAGTTTCACTTTTATCATACTTTTTCTGTTGAATAATATTACTGTTGTACTATACGTACAAGCTGTTTATGTATTTATCATTTTTATACCTTTTAGTTTCACTTTTATCATTTTATCATAGAAATATTTTTAATATTATACTGTAGGTGCAATGTATTTAGCTTTTTTTTTTCAGTTGCTTAGTTGATATACTACGTACATACATCTTCATATAATATGGTTTTAGAAATAAAATATTTATTACTGCAGTTGAATTTATTATACAAAAATACAAATGAAGATCAAAATGCGAAAATAGAAAAGTTACAGTTCAAAAATAGAACATACAGCTGTAGTACAAAATAGAAAATACATATGCATGTAAAAAAATAAGCAAAACAACACTCAAAATTAATGTTCACTGGTGCTTGGTTCGACGTCATCAACACTTTGTTTTCTTCATACGCACGGTCGAAAGAAAGATCAGCTGTTAAGTCAGGCGAGGCAGGGGATGGGGAAGGGGTGGTTACTGCGCTGGCCGATGTAGGGGAGGGGGTGGCTTCGATGCTGGATGAGGCGGGCTTTTGTGTTCGTTTGACAAACATGCTAAGTGTCGTTTGGATCTTCTGCTTTTTTTTTTTCATTGTACATTTCTTTGTATGGCCTCATTACTTCTTGCATAGATCTCTCTATCCGGGCAAACCGTTCAACATTCGGATCCATTCCTTCCAATTTATGCAGCATTGTATTAAGCATTTGTATGGCTTCCGATAATCCCTTTACAGTAAACTTTCGTTCGTGCTCCTCTTCTTCTACAACTTCCTTTTCTTCCTCTCTTCTTTCTTCTTCAGCTTTCCTTTCTTCTTCTATTGCTAACAGTTCTTCATTTGTTAATTCCTCAGGTTCTTCACTTATCAGTTCTTCAATTTCTTCTTCATCACATCCTAACTCAAGTTGCTTTGCCAAGCTAACAATTTTTCCTCGGACGTTGCTTAATTCCTCTTCGTTATCGAAGCCAACAAAATCTCTGAGGAAGCGTTTGCAGCAGTGTTTCCAAATACCACTCATACATTTTTCTGTCACCAAATCCCAAGCTTTAGCGACATGCTTGATACAATGGTAAATGTTGTACAATTTCCAATAATCGCGCAAAGTCAGCTCAGGGTTTTCATCCATAGCTTCAATGGCTTGGTCAAAGGAAATTCTTACGTAGTGCGCCTGGTGCACTCGCGAATTCTTTGCTTATGTACGTGCCTTTCGGCATCTTTTTCCAAAACAAGGCAGTTTCGTCCACATTAAAAATCTGTTCGGGCAAATATCCTTCTTTCACAATTAGTTTATCAAATTCTTCAACGAATGCCTTAGCAGCAGGCGCATCACTGCTAGCAGCCTCGCCTTTCGTCAGAACATGGTGCACTTGGTACCGATCTCGGAATCGACGAAACCACCCATCACTCGCTATAAACTCCAACGAAGCATATTCTTCACCTCCTTTCTCTTTTAACATTTTAAATAAACTTGTTGCCTTGCTTTGCACTGCTCGCAACATCACTTGCACATTTCTTTGTCTATTATCTTCCAGCCACGTAAATAACAACTTTTCCATGTCTGCTATCGTTCCTTCACGCTGTTTGGTGATAATAGTAGACTTGAATGGGGCTGCTCCTTTCACTGCGTCCTTAATCCTTTCCTTGTCCTTTAGAATGGTGGAGACCGTGGAGTGGGAGAGATGGAGACTTCTGCTTATACAATTAACTTTCATCCCACCTTCATATTTCTTGATTACTTCCATCTTCATCTCCAACGTCAGTGCCTTCCTAGCTTTCTTGGCAGAATTGCATTCTGATGAGTCAGACTTTCTCTTAGGGGCCATGGCAAAGGTGTAATGAAAAAAATGTTCCTGCTACAATGTTACAGTACTGCTACAATGTCTAGACAGTGAGTGAGGTAGTTGGGATGAGTCTGTCTGGGATGCTGTGCTGCCGGTGCCGTCGTAAGTACGGGTGGACGTAACTCGCGCAGGTCGTAACTCGGATGGTAACTGTATACGTATATGAAATCTATAGGGAGTGCTGCAATTCCACAGTGCCCACTGACGAGCAGCCTGGCTATAAAATTTGAAAATCTCATTCTTGTCCAGTATTTCATGTTCTTTTTTCATCTTTGCATCATCAGAATAAAAAGAAAAAAGGCCCAGCATACTTCCCTGATGTGTAATACTTTGGTCATTGACTTAGATGTATGCGTATTCTAGATTTGCCAACTGATGAAAGCAGTAACTTCTTTTACATGTGTTTAGTATAAAAAAATTCTGATGATGATTCTGTTACTGTTATTGTTTTTATTTAAAATATTTAATATAAGTTTCCACAGATTTGAATGCCTTAAATTTAGAAAGTAAAAAGCATAATAGAAAAATTAAATTCAGGAAGATAAAACAGAGATATCCCTCGATTAACCAGATCTTTATTACATATTTGGAAGTCAACATTATCCAACACACCCAGACCAGGGACCAAGGCCCAAAGATATATGATATATACAGTAACCCCTTGATTATCCGGATTCCATTATCTGGAATGCGGCATTATCTGATGCACCTGGACCAGGGAGCAAGGCCCCAAAGATATATGATATATAAAAAAAATTTTAAATTGAAAAAACTCTCTGATGGCTGACAATGCTGCATGGCCTCAGATAAATACTGGCAATGCTGCTTAAACTCGTAAACAGACTGAGAAAGGGTTTGGAGAGGTGGGGGAGGCATGGAGAAGTTTCCAAGGTGAGGGTGGGTCAGATGGCTGGGTGCCATGGGAGAGAAGGGGCAGTAAAGCTGTGTAGAGAAGCGGTAGTTTTGGCAATACATTAGCTAATTAGTAAATAAACAATGTTGTTATACAAAAAAGGAAATTAGTGATAATTTTAAAAGGTGTAATACGTACCTCAGTACTATGAGAAACCCCCTTAGGTATGCAATACAGGCGTAACTTTATTAGTTGTCAAACATTCTGTAAGACAGATTTATTCAATTTGTATTAAAGACTTATTAAATTTGTATGAAACATTTTATAGATATTTTGTTGTTTACATTAATATTGATAAGCATCATCAGCTGATTGATACTCAGAGCATAAACAAAAGACAAAAATACACTTTGATAACTGTATTTTGCTGAATTTATACATTAATATTATAGTACGGTACTGTGATTAGTACAGTAAATAATCTTTTGCCATAAATGTACCATTCATTCACAAAATATATAGTATAGACAGTTTTGTGATGCAGCCATAACAGGAAAGATATCTCTCTCTCTCTCTCTCTCTCTCTCTCTCTCTCTCTCTCTCTCTCTCTCTCTCTCTCTCTCTCTCTCTTGTCAATACTATACTTTACATATCCTTTTAATGACAATAATATCAATTATTGTACCATAAACAGAAAAAGCACAAACCTAAATCCAGTAAATTCAAACAGATCATGGAGTATGGTTGTCATATCTTTTGCGTTGTCTGATTTACTGTACCACATTTCATTACAAGTCTAGTTGACTATGATTAACACATGTGTATAACAGTACACGAGAATATTTGATAATTTTACCAAAGAGAGTATTGACAATCTTATCAGTGCTGATGTTTCTCTAATCACCATAAAAGATATTTAAAATCTGAATTTCATATTCATGGCAATTAGTAACATTCTCGTCCCAGCCTTAGTGGCCTTCAATTCTCTTCCCCAAACAGTCACTGTGCCTCAATGACGCTTCAATTTTTCTCTCCCTCTCTGTAAACCAGTGTTTCTTAAACTTCCTTGTGCAGTGGACCCCTTTGATTAAAATTACTCACGTAGCGGAGACCCCTTATTTTGATAATTTCCCTCTTGGGTTTAAAATTGTTTTCAGGGTATGATATACGTATATAGTACTAAAATTGTTACTGAATCATTTATTAATGGCTTATTTTCAACATCAATGTTTACATTTTACTTAAAATAACTTTCACACTATTATTAATTTTGCACACAAAAATCAATTCCGCTGTCACTCAGACCCAAACTCTCTCTCTCTCTCTCTCTCTCTCTCTCATTATCAGTGCAGTTTTTGTTTCATTCATGTTGTTTAGTTAATTCTTTATTCCATATCATCATTGCTTTTGTACTTTTGGTGTTTGTCATTTTGCCTGCGTTCTTTTGTTCTTACCTTTCTTAATTCATAACGATCCTGCTTTTCTTCATTCCTTCAGAGTTCGACAGTCCCGTCCGTCTTTATTTCATTCTTATTCATTGAGAGAGAGAGAGAGAGAGAGAGAGAGAGAGAGAGAGAGAGAGAGAGAGAGAGAGAGAGAGAGAGAGAGAGAGAGAGAGCAGCCCATCCTGGCAGCCTGGTATCAGTCAGTACATTGTTGCCTGATCATAAATACCACTGTCTTCTACAAAGTTGTTAATTTGCACTCATCCTAAACTGACGAGCCCCATTGTCAGAAGCCAAGAGGATTTGGTGGTACAAAAATAGAAATTGAGGACGTTTTGGGCAAAAATGTTTTTGCGTTAGGTTTGGCCTAAAATTTATCTGATACTGACAGCCAAATTATCCTGCAAGCCCCTTGTAACATTCCACAGACCCTTGGCAGTCTGTGGACCACACTTGAAGAAACGCTCTAAACCTACAATTTTACATGAAAAATGGGGATTGTCTGATACACGGAGTTGTCTTATATGCTAGGATGTACGGTAGTCCTTAGGTCTCTGGCATATTGATAATCTCTTGTTCTTGTTGCAGGTGCTGGGACCATAATCATGCTCGTAGGCCTCGTATGGAAGAGGTTGTAGAAAAAGTCTCAATTATCTGTAGATTTCTAAAAGGTGCTGATGAACCCATCAACAACCCACCATCAGACGACTCAATGACTGGTAAGTACCATATTTATGTAATCTTTCTACCTGTTGAAGGTATTCATAAAATTTAACATGTTCTGGTAGGAGACTTTGAAAAGATTTTTAATTTGTTTTTAAAGACAATATTTAATTATTGCATAGAAAGTATAGTATCATAAATTTAATTTTTCTTATAAAAAATTTGAAATATTTCACTCTTAAGTGTTATATTTTGATATTGGAAACAGGGTTATATTTTGATTACTGGTAACCCTCCATAATTATGTTTAAAGTCTTGTCGTTGTACATAAAATAAGAAAAATTTGTAACTGAATTATCTTTGGCCTTCAGTCTCTTGCATAAATGTAATTTCATGTTAATTTCCTACATGAAAGACTTATGGTGAAGAAATATTTCTTTTTTATGCCTCAGGAAAACATACTACAGGTAATTATGTTGCAGAGATTTTGAAAGCTCTATATTTTATAATATATTCATGACAGGATGATGTAAAGAACATTACCTAATTGTCATGTAAACAATGTAGAATAGATAACAGTTTATAGAAAACCTTTGGCTCAGAAGAAAATGTTTCCTAAATTGTAGATATCTGTTTTATGCTACTGATAAAATGAAGTACAAAATCCAGTGCATTATTAGGCAATAGTACATTTTTTATATACATTGCAGAAAATTAATTGTAGATGCTTTTCATGCCATTATTCATGCTACAAAGATGTGTTTTCTGCAATAAAGAATCAGACGTCTTATTCATTTAATAAAGTCAGTTTTCAACTTTAATGAAATTACATGGAAAGTTAAAAATTCTTTTTATTTTTCTAATGCATCAGCTAAGAAGAGTAAGTATAAATCAAGGTTTTTTATATATTCTTTTGCATCAAATGACGATAAAGTAAGAGTTTGAAGGAGTAAAATTTAGTTATGATTTTATTCTTGTATAAAGTTAATAATGATTAGAATAAGTGCTTGACAGCAAAGAATTCTATGTTAATGTGATTAGAATAAGTGCTTGAGAGCAAAGAATTCTATGCTCTTAAGACCAAATGTGTAAAAGTGTATAGACTATTCCATGCATGCTAAATGTAGTTGGTTGAAATTTCAGTATAGTATTTAATTCTTAGCAGGAGAAGGAGAGCATATGTTGAAAAGCACCACATTTTATCAGCAACCTATTTTGTTTTTTCCTTCATGACAACATTCTCAAGCATAAAAGATACATTACAATTCTCATAATTATAAGAATATACAATAATTATTGAATGGCAAAACTTAGCCGGGAGTTGATAACAAAGTAAATTAAAAATTCTTTAAAGTTACATACTTGTATTTACAATAATATAAAAAAATTACCAAGCATTTAAACAAAACACTAATCAGTGTACAGTAAAAACAAGGGGATATGATGAACTGTCTAGGTTAAATTTTGGTTTTCAAAAAATATTTTTATCATCTCAAATATTCTAAGGATTCATTAAAAGTACCAAGAACAACGACATTTTTGTCTTTACCAGTGTTACATTCTTCTATATGTTGTAATGTTGGTGATTTGTTTGGCTTGGCCAGACAGCAACCAGTTCTAAGAAAAATGGTATGATGCTGTAGATATCCTGTCTGGACTGACCTCTTAGACTGGCCAATATAGTTGGAAATGCTAAACAAAATATCTGATAGTGGCTTATCCTTATGGTTCAACAACGGTTGTATAACTATTGGTAAAATGATCTTGCAGTTAACCCTTAAACAACGAAGGGGTATAATAAAAATCGTCTCCCGTATGCCGAGGGGGTCTCGGAGTGAGCGCCGAAGCTGAAAAAATATTTTTTTCAAAAAATCACAGCGCGCTTAGTTTTCAAGATTAAGAGTTCATTTTTGGCTCCTTTTTTTGTCATTGCCTGAAGTTTAGTATGCAACCATCAGAAATGAAAAAAAATATCATTATCATATATAAATAATGCGATATATGATAGCGCGAAAACAAAATTTCATATATAATTGTATTCAAATCGTGCTGTGAGCAAAACGGTTAAAGCTAACGAGTTAATTTTTTTTCTTTGTATTGTACACTAAATTGCAATAATTTTGGTATATAAAACATTGTAAAACGATCAAAGCAACACAGAAAATATTATCACAAAATGATGCATGAATTCGTAACGTGCGGACATAAAAAAATGTTTTTTTTCAAAAATTCACCATAAATCTAAATATTGTTCTAGAGACTTCCAATTTGTTTCAAAATGAAGATAAATGATTGAATATTACTATACTGTAAGAGTTTTAGCTTACAATTGCAGTTTTCGACCATTTCAGACGAGTTAAAGTTGACCGAATGTAGAATTTTTGTATATATTTTTTTATATGCAAATATTTCAAAAATGAGAAAAGCTACAACCTTCAATTATTTGTTGTTGTATTCTACATAAAATTGTGCACATTTTCATATATAAAACTCTATGAAACGCTTAATATGAAATGGAGCAAATATGCCGAGAATGCGACGTACGCATTTCAGAGATTTGTGGCGGAGAATCCACGCGCGGAGGGAAGGAAAGTTTTTTTTTTTTTAAATTCACCATAAATCTAAATATTGTGCTAGAGACTTCAAATTTTAGGTTTTAGGTTACAATTGCGTTTTTCGACCATTTCGGTAGAGTCAAAGTTGACCGAACATGGTTTTTTTTTCTATTTATCGTGATTTATATGCAAATATTTCAAAAATGAAAAAAGCTACAACCTTCAATTATTTATTGTTGCATTTTACATGAAATTGCGCACATTTTCATATATAAAAGTTTATGTAACGGCTAATTTAAAATGGTGCAAACATTACGACAATCGCACGTATGATTTTTTTCGGAAGAGTTACCGCGCGGACGTAAGGAAAATGTTTTTTTTTTTCATAAATTCACCATAAATCAAGATATTGTGCTAGAGACTTCCAATTCATTGCAAAATGTAGGTAAATGATTGAATATTACTAGAATATAAGAGTTTTAGCTTAAAATTGCGTTTTTCGACCATTTCGGGAGAGTCAAAGTTGACCAAAGGTTGAAATTATGGCACTTATTGTTATTTATATGAAAATATTTCAAAACTGATAAAAGCTACAATCATGAGTATTTTTTGTTGTATTCTACATGAAATTGCGCACATTTTCATATATAATACTCCATGTAACGGCTAATTTAAAATGGTGCAAATATTATGTCAAAGTGACGAAATAATTTCTGAGATGTGTCACTGATACTTTTTAGTGCGATAAGAAAGAAATTCGCGCTTGCGCGCCTGCGTAACGATTGTAAACAAAACAACGCCTTGATCCATGAGCTCCCAGCATCCCCCAAGGAGCGTGATTCAAAAGTTTTGGCCTTGGGGACCTATAAGTATTTTTCCGCGAATTTTTAAAAAAACTTTTCTATGTCGACGTACGATACGTCCAATCGGCACCTGACAGACAATTTATCTCGACGTCTAATACGTCCAATCGGCGTAAGAGGGTTAACCGAGTCTACTGATAACTGGGCACTGCCTCTATTATTATAAGTACGTAACTTGAAATCTTTCATTAAATTTTTTTTATGTTAATTCCATTTCTTAGTTTTACCAAATATTGTACGTATATTCTTTTAACTATGAAAATCAATGTCTTTTTATTTTATTTATTTATTTTTTTGTTCAAGTTTGAGAATGTTATATGAAGGAACAACAAAATGCATCACTAATAAGATGTGGTGTTTCTTAAGTTTGCCCTTCTTTTTCGGACAATGTTTTCATGACTTTGAAATTATATTAGGGTTTTTCTGGGATAATAGTGTTAGGTGTATTTTTGTTTGAACTGTCAAGTTTGGCAATGAAATGTTAAAATAAGCAATTATATAAGTGTTTTAGGGGTGCATATAGCCTACATCATTGTAACAGTAGTAGGAGAGTAGACTGTAATGTAAGGTTATTTTGGGTGTTTTGGGATGATGGTTTGGGATGTATCTTTGTTTGAATGGTATTAAATTGTTTTAGTATGATAATTTAAAGTATATTTTTGGTTGAACTATCAAATTAAGCAGTGAATGTTAAAATAGCCAGTTATACACATTTTAGTTGAAGGGGGGGGGGGGGGGGTACAAGGTACATACTTGGCAGTTATAAGCTAGTTAAAAGCATTTTTAGAGAGGATTTTTGCATTTCTGTGGTAGGTTCTGAAACCTATACCTGCATAAAAATGGCAGGGCATTGTGCTGCTAGGTTAACATACACTCAACTCAATCGGGCTGGAATTGCCGATGTTGTGGGTAGTCTAAAAAGGAGTGGTCATAATGGCCTAGGTGTACCTATGCTATTTTCTTAGTTAGTACACAGTTATCCACAAGCATGCACATCAAAAGGACTCCATATATGAAAAGTTACGGACTGTATGCCTATGAAAAATGCAAATTACCTTTAAGATTTTGTCATTTTTTAATCCTGATTGTGCCTTAGTCACAGCCTTAAGATTTTTTTAGGAGTAATTTTGTCAATGTTATTAAAACTGAATCTGTCAGGTCTCACAGTTATTGACAATTTTTTGCAAGTACTGTATATACTCGTGTAATGTTCGATATTTAAAGACCAAATTTATGGCCTGAAATTTTGGGTTGAACATTAAATGAGGTATAGTTTTGGAAAAGCCCAAGATTTTGGGACTAGGCTAAGTCTAGGCTTTGGATTTTCTGACAACATAAGTTGTCAAAGAAGCATTTCCTTCCACAGAAGTTGACAAACAATTTTTTCTGTAAAATAGAGACAATAAGTACAAATATTGTTTTACTTATCTGAGAATCTTTTATTATTGTTATGTTGTTGTTTCTATATTGGAAAAGTGCAAACTTTTGGGACTATGCTAAGCCTACCATAGACTTTGGATTTCCTGACAACGGAAGTCAACAAAGTAGTATGACCCTGGAGCACCAGCCAGCACTAGCAACAAATCCGGGTATTCCAAGAGTCTTAGCTTTCTTCAAGGCAACAATTCTTATAGCTCCCCATGATATGCTGTATCCTGCATTCTGATTGTTAGTAACCCATTCTTCAACTTTTTTTTTCCAGGTATGGCCACTTACAACTCTCTCTAAGATTGGCACATTTGTATGAGCATTTTAGTTAAACTTAATTTTTCTGCCTCCAATCACGAACACACTTATCTGATATGCTATATTTGTTAGCAGCTTGCACATTGTTGCTTGCTTCAGCAAAAATGATCACTTGCAGTTTAAATTTAGTAGTAAACTTCCTGTATTTATTTGACGACATACAGAAGGGTATTGAGTAAAAATATTTTGAAAACTTATGATATAAGAAACAGTAACAGGGCAATAGAGTTGAAAGAATAGTGGAATTGGGTAAAGAGAGATTAAAGAATAGAAATATA
>NC_087216.1:33216526-33234764 GCF_015104395.2 Macrobrachium nipponense
GAATAGAAATATATGATGATTATATTGTCCACTAGTTACAGTGGTTGCTTGGCAAGCTTTCGGTAGTTATAACAAAACGATTGTAAACAAAGAAGGTCGGAAGTTGTTTTCCTTTTGTTTATTATAGTTGATTTTAATTATTTGAAATGAGTACTCTAGTAGACTGATTTTTTTTATACATTTTATAGGCTTATTCTAATCTTTTAGCTTCTTAGTTTGACTCAGTTTATAGATGTCAGAATCTTAAACTAGGCTACCGAGTAACTGCTGACATAGCCTAGGCAACCATCATGTTGTAATTCCAAATATATTGAAACTAACTTATCTTAGGCTTATTGCCAGAATCAAAACTCAAACATTACATATGGTATGTATATGCTAAAATCCTAATATATGCAGTAAAAGATGGGGTCGAACATTACCGGAGTCGAATATTATACAATTATATACAGTAGTTTTCTGATAACACCTTCAGAATGTTTGTCAAAATGTAAAATGCTAGCTGTTAATTTATAAACTGTAGTACAATTAGAAATCTGTTGTTTTGTTATAATGATCTTCTTTTTCTTTAGACTCCTTCAGGTCACCTGGTATTGGTTCTAGTGAATGCCACACAAGCCGGGATGTTAGCAACTTATCAACTTTACCTAATGAGGTGAGAATATTAAGGAAGCCTTCTGTACTCTTCAACTCTTAAAGTTTAGTCTTTAGTTTAATTTAAATTGGCTTTAGCCTTTATATACCAAAAATATTGGTTTGTAACAGTCATTTTTTACAAATCAAAATATATCTTCATTTTCATAGTTTGTAGTATTTTATATCTGTAGATGTAATAAATTAATAAAGTGCTAACTTTCTTGTTTCTCAGTGTTGTATATTTAGAATTTCATAGAATATGGGCAGAAACATGATTATGCGGATATTTATTGTTAATTACAGTGGTACCTCGAGATACAAAATTAATCCGTTCCGAGGCGGCTTTTGTATCATGAGGTTTTCGTATCTTGAACCACATTTTACATATAAAATGGCTAATCCGTAACAAGCCCTACAAAAAGACCCCAGTAAATTTAAATAAATAAAGCTAAATTGACCAATAAAACAAAAATGAAATAAATCAACAATTTAGGTACCATTCAATACCTAACTTAATATGTACTAGTACTAATATGTACGTACCTGTAAATAAAGTGTATTAGTGTACATGGTATACAAGAAATACTGTACGTACATACGTACGCATGTAGTAAAATGTGGAATCTTACCTTTTGAGTGAGGCTATCTCCGAAAGTGGCGATAGAGGAGGAGGACAAACGGCAGAAAACTTCTTATAGTACATACACTTAACCTTACGAAACACATTAACCCTCTTACGCCGAAGCCCTAAAAATCAAAACCTCTCCTGTATGCCTGCGCCGGTTTGGATTGAGCGCGGAAGCGAAAAAAATAATTTTTTCAAAAAATCACAGCGCGCTTAGTTTTGAAGATTAAGAGTTCATTTTTGGCTCATTTTTTTTTGTTTTTTTTTCATTGCCTGAAGTTTAGTATGCAATCATCAGAAATGAAAAATAATATCATTATCATATGTAAATAATGCGATATATGGTAGCGAAAAAAAAAAAATTCATAGATAATTGTATTCAAATCACGCTGTGTAAAAAACGGTCAAAGCTAACGAGTTAATTTTTTTTCGTTGTATTTTACACTAAATTGCAATCCTTTTGATATATAATACATAGTAAAACAATAAAAACAACACCGGAAAAATATTATCACAAAATGATGTACGAATTCGTAACGCGCGGACGTAAAAAAATGTTATTTTCAAAAATTCACCGTAATTCTAAATATTGTTCTAGAGACTTCCAATTTGTTTCAAAATTAAGACAAATGATTGAATATTACGATACTGTAAGATTTTTAGATTAGAATTGCAGATTTCGACCATTTCGGACGAGTTAAATTTGACCGAATGTCGAAATTTT
Source organism: Macrobrachium nipponense (assembly GCF_015104395.2). NCBI lineage: Eukaryota > Metazoa > Arthropoda > Malacostraca > Decapoda > Palaemonidae > Macrobrachium > Macrobrachium nipponense. The sequence continues at coordinate 33,218,512 of NC_087216.1, forward strand.
TATATATATTTTTTTATATGCACATATTTTGGAGATGGAAAAATCTACAACCTTCAATTATTTTTTATTGTATTCTTCATGAATTTGCGCACATTTTGATATATGAAACTCTATAAAAATGGCTAATATGAAAAGGAGCAAATATTAGGATAATGCGATGTAGTATTTCGGAGACTTGCGGCGCGAATCGTGCGACGGAGTGAAGGTAAATATATTTTTCAAAAATTCACCATAAATCACAATATTGTTTTAGAGACTTCAAATTTGTTTCAAAATGAAGAAAAATGACGGAACATTACTAGGCCGTAAGAGTTTTAGCTTACAATTGCGTTTTTCAACTATTTCGGTAGAGTCAAATTTGACCAAACGTTGTTTTTTTTCTATTTATCGTGATTTATATGCAAATATTTCGAAAAAAGAGAAAAGCTACAACCTTCAATCATTTTTAGTTGTATTCTACATGAAATTGCGCACATTTTCATATATAAAACTTTATGTAACAGCTAATTTTAAATGGTGCAAACATTTCGACAATCGCACAAAAAAATTCTGATTTTTTCGGAAGAGTTACCGCATGAACGTAAGGAAATTTTTTTTTTTTTTTTCATAAATTCACCATAAATCGAAATATTGTGCTAGAGACTTCCAAGTTGTTGCAAAATGAAGGTAAATGATTGAATATTACTAGATATAGAGTTTTAGCTTACAATTGCGTTTTTCGACCAATTTCTGTAGAGTCAAAGTTGACCGAAAGTTGAAATTTTTGCAATTAAACGTTATTTATATGAAAAATATTTCAAAACTGATAAAAAGCTACAACCATGGGTTGTTTTTTGTTGTATTTTGCATGAAATTGCGCACATTTCCATATATAAAACTTTATGTAACGGCAAATTTAAAAGGGTGCAAACATTAGGACAATCGCACGAAAAAATTTATCGGAAGAGTTATCACACGAACGTGAGGAAAGTTTTTTCATAAATTAACCATAAATCGAAATATTGTGCTAGAGACGTCCAATTTGTTGCAAAATGAAGGCAAATGATTGAATATTATTATAATATAAGAATTTTAGCTTACAATTGCGTTTCTCGACCATTTCTGTAGAGTCAAAGTTGACCAAAGGTTGAAATTTTTGCACTTATCGTTATATATGAAAACCTATTTCAAACTGATAAAAGCTACAATCATGAGTATTTTTTTTGTTGTATTTTACATGAAAATTGCACACAATTTTCATATATAATACTTCATGTAAAGGATAATTTAAAATGGTGCAAAAATTATGTCAAAGTGACGAAATAATTTCCGAGATGTGTCACTGATACTTTTTAGTGCGATAAGAAAGAAATTCGCGCTTGCGCGCCTGCGTAGTGATTGTAAACAAAACAACGCCTTGATCCGTTGAACTCCCAGCATCCCCAAGGCACGTGATACAAAAGTTTTCAGCTGGTAGCCTATAAGTATTTTTCCGCGAATTTTTAAAAAAACTTTTTTGAGCCGACGTATGATACGTCCAATCGGCATACGGGAGACATTTTGACACGACGTTTAATACGTCCAATCGGCGTAAGAGGGTTAAAAAATGTCAGGAAACATAAACTAAACTTTACGAAACACATTAACAAAACTAACACTTAACTTTACAAAAAACTTAAAATTAATTTTTTTTTCTCTTTTTGATTTTTAAATTTTATTTTACTTTTATATATATATATATATTTTTTTTTTTTTTTTTTACCGAATTTCAATTTCCTTCACCACTTTCAACTTTGTTTTGTCGTAGTATCAATTGGATCTTCCTTTTTGCTTACTCCTGCTAGTACTAAAGGCCTCTTTAAAAAATAACTATCCAAGGAAGATTGCTTCTGCCTGCTTTTCAAAATGCTCCTGAAACGACTCAGGCAAACGTCATTGAACTGCGCAAGGATACTACCTCTGTAAGCCTTTTCGGGGTGTCTCTTTTCTACAAATGATTGCACCCTATGAAAAGCAGCTAGAGCATCCTTAATTTCCTCCTCCTCGCCGCTGCTAGAAAACTCTTCTTGAACGACGTTATGTTGTATGGCCTCCAACTCCTTCAGGTCATCCGTCGTAAGCTCCTCTTGGTGCTCCTGGAGAAGGTCATTGATGTCGTCCTCGTCGACGACCAGCCACATGGACTTGCCGAGTGCAACGATCTGTCAAGATCTGGTTGCGAAACAGTTTCAGGATCGTCAACTGTTCCTGAATCTGCAGCAACAGCTTCGCCCACGTCGAATCCCTGAAGTCTCGGGCGATACGGCATCAGGCCAGAGTTTCCTCCCAGAAGAATCAAGGTTTGCCTCGAAACTTCCTGCCAAGATTGATCGATGAGTCGGATGCATATGACAACATCGAAATGCTTCCTTCCAAAATTCATTGCAAGGTGATGGTTTGTGGTATCGGTGATGTCGAAACATCTCTTGAAAAAGATGTTTCAGATACAGCTTCTTGAAGTTCGATGTCACTTGTCGGTCCATGGGCTGGAGGAGAAGGGTGGTGTTAGGCGGAAGATAAAGAACCTTGATGAAAGAATACTTCGCTAGGATATCTTCCTCGAGGCCAGGAGGGTGAGCAGGGGCATTGTCCAGCAACAGCAGACATTTCAGAGGGAGGTGCTTCTCTTCCAAGAATTTCTTCACTGTCGGGCCGAACACAGATTTTACCCACTCCGTGAACAAAAGTCTCATTACCCAGGCTTTTGCATTAGCCCTCCACATCACCTGAAGCTTCTCCTTTAGCACTTTTTGGGTGGGGCCATTGAAGGACTTGAGGCGTCTCCAGAATGATAGACAAGTAAGGGCTTCACCTTGCAACATCCCCTCCCACTGGTCGTTGGAACAAAGTTTGCGAGGTGGAAGCCATGTCTTTCATAGGCGTTATGCCCGGGTAGCTTCTTCTCTTCCTGCGTGATGTACGTTCCGACGAGGCATTTTTTTCCCAAAAAAAGGGGCCAGTCAATCATCACAGTTGAAGACTTGCTGAGAACTGTAACCTTCCTTGATTGTCATCTCGTCGAACGTCTTAATAAAGGCTTTGGCCGCTTTCGTGTCCGAGCTGGCTGCCTCCCCATGCCGCACCACCGAATGGATGCCAGTCCGTTTACGGAATTTTTCGAACCACCCATGAGAAGCCTTGAACTCTGGGGAGGCGTCAATGTCCCTTCTCCTCCATCGTCTTCGGCCTGGGCAATCAAATCGCTGAAAATAGCGCTGGCCTTCTGGCAGATTGCCGTCTCAGTTATCGTATCGCCAGCGATTTCTTTGTCTTTTATCCAGACAAGAAGCAGCTGTTCCATCTCGTCATGCACGTGGCTCCTCTTGCTAGACAAAATAGTCACGCCCTTGGAAGGTGTAGCTGCTTTGATGGCATCCTTCTGCTTAAGGATGGTGCATATTGTTGACGGATTTCGGCCATATTCCTTGGCGATCACACTCGATCGCATGCCAGCTTCATACTTTTTTATTATCTCCATTTTTGTCTCCAAAGAAAGCTTCCTCTTCTTTCCTACTTCAACTTTCTTGGGACCCATGACTACGTATATACTGTACAGTCGGCCACATATATTAGTAAACACATTTTAGCCACAAGGGCTGGATGTGATCTGGTAACACTGGAACTGTGCCTCCAGACGTACGATGAAACCCGCCCCTCCACCGTGGCCACCGCCCTCCACACGTCTTCCCCCAACATTTTTCCCTCCACCCTTCACACCCACCCTTTCAAGCACACGTTTATATCTTCTGCTCCCTCCCTCTAATTTCTCCTTTAAGGAAAATAATATAGCCGAATGTATTCTGTAGGTTTATTTTCTGATCATGGAGGCGAGAAAACCCGTCTGTTTCAACGTTGCTGTTTACCTGACAAAAGAATCAACTCGGTTTCGTGGCGCTCTCTTGTAATAATGGGATTTAGCTATCTACCAGTAAAAGCCTTGTCTATCAAATAACAGCATACCTACTACTCTTTAATTGTAATATCAACAGCCGCATTCCAAATTCTTATTATTACAAAGACAACTAGCTTCAGATCGTGTAGGACCTTACGTAACTCAAATTAAGCATGAAGAAATAAAGAAAGCATAAGTTGAGGAGAGAAAGACCTTCATAGGCCTAGCCCTTTCATGTCCAACTGACGTAATAGTACGTAAAAATACTCTTATCCCCACCCCTATCTATCCAACTGACGTAGCGGTACGTAAAATTTACCGAAATTTTTCGTACGTGTGGTAGGGGCATTTTTTTTTTTTTTTCGGACAAGTAGCGATTTCCATAGGCTAGATCATACTTTGGACCGTGTAGGAGGAAGAAATTCGCCTGTTATGTATAGCTTTTGAGCTACGAACGATAATGTTTTCAACGGTAAAATTTTTTTTCGTTTCGATCAAATTATAATGTCAAAATTAAACTGTTGCTGTTACCAAAGACATTTTTCTTAACTCTCCCTTTATTCTACAACGTTTCCTCTACATATTCGTATATTTACAAAGTAATTTCTATGAAAAATAACCGAGATAGGGCTCTTCAAAAAACTGTTATTTTAGCGATAAATGTTGACAGCGGTAACATTTTTTTTCGTTTCGATCAACTTATAACGTCAAAATGAAACAGTTACCTTATCCAAGGCAATTTTTTTTACCTTCCCTTTATTCTTCAACGTTTCCTCTACATTTTCGTATGTTTACAAAGGAATTTCAATGAAAAATAACCGAGATAGGGCTCTTCAAAAAAGTGTTTTTCTAGCGATAATTTCTCACTAAGCGCCGGCAGAGCGCTCTGTTTCTTACCCTCTTTTCTATCGATTTTTTCACCGGCTGGACTTATTCGTTTTCCATTGATTTATATGCCGATATTTAGAGAAATTTATTGGCTTTCTCATAAAAAATAATTCATTCCCCTGACTTTCATAATTTTTGGGTTACGAACGGAAATATAAAAAAAAGTAAAGATTTTTTTGTTGTTTTGTTAAATAACTCACATTTTTGCGTATTTAGAGGGCTGGGACTCTTATTCTGACTATTCCACCATAAAATACTAACATTTAGAAAAAAAGGACAGCAAAATGAACGTTGCTGGCATAATATTTATATTTTTGCTGAATTTTCGAAATAATTATTTTTTCGCACTGTCGAGCGCTCCCAGACACCTCGGATATCTGGGGACAGTGCTCAAAATTAAGCGGATATGACTAGAAGACACTGAAGGAGGAGAAACAAAGAGACAGTTATAAGAGAGAGGACAACAGCAAGGAGGAGGCAGACGGAAAGGAGACAGTGTAATAGGGGTTATTATGGGAGTCGATTCTTCCTTATGGTTGGAAGTTTGTTTGGTCACAACCGAAATTCATTGGATCAAATAATCGTATTTTTGTGCATGATTTTAACTGCTCGGCATACGTCTACAGTTATCGATGGCAAGCTAGTGCGTTTTTGTTTGTTTGTGTTCGTTCTGCAGGTGTGAATGCCAACGTTAAGAATGTATCAAGTAATAATGAGATCATATCCTTATATAATTTAATATATATATATATATATATATATATATATATATATATATATATATATATATATATATATATATATATATATATATATATATATATATATATATATATCATTTTACATCTAAACCCGATATTAGTAACATTTTAACGTATACGTAATTAAGGGACAAATATTACAGCACCATGTTATTAAGGATACACAATAGATTGAAAAATAACCGTTTATTATAAAATATGTTATCAGTATTTAGTCCATCCACCATTGTTGGCAATGAAATCTTGTAGTCTACTGGGACGGGAGGCTACATGATTGTAGATGATTTGCTGATGTTTCCTGAAGATCTCCCATTCGACATGGTGTGCTGGAGGAGCTGCCTTGATGATCGTTCTTGGCCTGGGATCCAAAAGATTGACGATGGTCCCCCAGCATTTCCAAGGGATTCATATCACACCCCTTACTTGGCCAGTCCAGCAGGTCAATGTCTCGTTGCTCCTCAAACCATCGCCTAACTATCCTGGCTGTGTGAATGGGACAGTTGTCCTGCAAAACAAACGTCACATATATAGTATATATTAATTATTTTTTTACAAGAGGCGTCAAATTGCGAAGGGTGAGCTGGATATAATCTTTAATTAGAAGGTTCTGCCTGTTTCTCCCTGTTTAGATCTCTCCTTTCTCCTGGTTTGAAAAGCGGAGAGAGAGATTCTCACCTTTCGACCCTCCCAAAGAGCTCGAAGCCATAAGCCACGTGAAGTTGATGTCTATCGTGGAGAGGAAGAAGGTGGAATTTCGCTTAGCTTTACAAACCAGGAAGAAGGAGAGATTTGAACTGGGGAGACGGAACCTTACGTTAAAGATTATGGCCACCTCACCTTTCCGACAAATGACCTCATATGATACTTGCATATATATATATATATATATATATATATATAATATATATATATCATATATATATATATATATATATATATATATCACCATAACGTGACTGGAATATCTTGAAGTAATAAAAGTCCACACTTATGTAAAATGTATATTAAAAAAATACATGAAAGACGGGAGCTTTCGTCTACTTGATCAGTAGACCTCATCAGCTGTACTGATTTTCCTTTTCAAAAAAATATACAAAGTAGTTACGAAGACAGGCAGGACTCTGGAACAGTCTCCAGAAGAGGTAATTCAAACACGACGATCGGCTAGTCTTTTGGCCAGACATTTGAACGAGGGAATAACATGATTGAGATAGTTTGTTTGGTTGTTATCTCCCTTGGAGACGGTTCCAGGAGTCCTGCCTGTCCTTCGTAACTTTTTTGTATATTTTTTGAAAAGGAAAAATCAGTACGGCTGATGAGATCTACTGATCAAGTAGACGAAAGCTCCCGTCTTTTATGTATTGTTAATACACATTTTACATAAGTGTGGACTTGTTACTTTATATAATAATAATAAAATAATAATAAAATAATAAAATAATAAAATAAAATAATAAAATAATAATAAAATAATAATAATAATAATAATAATAAATAATAATAAAATAATAATAAATAATAATAAAATAATAATAATAATAATAATAATAAAATAATCAATAATAATAATAATAATAATAATAATAATAAATAATAATAATAATAATATAATAATAAAATAATAATAATAATAATATAATATAATAATAATAATAATAATATAATAATAATAATAATAATAATAATAATAATAATAATAATAATAATAATAACAATAATAATAACAATAACAATAACAATAACAATAACAATAACAATAACAATAACAATAATAATAATAATAATAATAATAATAATAATAATAATAATAATAATAGCAGCAGCAGCATTACCATTGCCTACTAAATAAATACCAAATGAATATCAGATATTCTGTAGTTACAACACTCAGTGCTGAGTTGTTGCGAGTCAAAAGGAAACAACAAACGTTGTGAGTAGTTTCTTAAAACAAGAAAAAAATCACCCTTGAAGTTTGAGGCTAGAAGATGGCGAATACCTCAAGAACCAACAACCATACAACTGATTCGTTCTCACGGAGCTCAAATGTTCTCTTCTGACTCGCAACAACTCATATATTTTTACATTTTGTAACAAGTTCTGTTTAAATAGAACAAGTTAATAATACAAGTTAATGAAACCAGCACTACATCAGAGTTTTCCCTATTACTGCAATTTGCGAGATGAAACTACATACTTGCATGAACAGAATGCGCTCTGGGTAGGGAAATGCCATGGCTCGAACAGTTGGGACCATCACTCTTCTTACGTATTTCAAGGTATTGGTCGGCGTTGAATCCCTGTGATTTCTGCCAACTCACCCAGGGTGTATAAGTTAACCCATCCCACACGTTACGGTAACGTGGCCGCTTCTGGCTTGTTCGTAGATGTGCTCGCTTGAGTATCTCGTATTATTGCGTCGCCAAACAGTGCAACTGTCCGTGCGAGGTCGACGCAAACGTTTTTCTCATCAGAAAAAACAACTCTTGCCAGAAACCCAAGTCTTCGTTGACGTACTGCCGGGCAAAATGGAGGCGGTTTATCCGATGTCTCTCTGTAATTTCTCTTTAACGCAGGAACTCTGTGGTGCACTCCAGCACTGTGGAGACGACGTCGTACCGTTTCACTGGAAACTTGCAGTTCAAGATTGTCTCGTATTTCACATGCATTTTGTGAAGGGATTTGCCGTTACTTCGTTCAGAATTCTCCTGTCATCTCCGGGAGTAGTTTTTCTTGGAGCCCCAGGTCTTGGCCTGTCGCGAAGATCACCTTCCTCTTCCCATCTTCTGCACCACTTATATATGGTTTTTCTTGTTAATCCAGTTTCTCGTGCTATATCAGACACTGATATCCAGTCTCTCTCATTCCAATAATTCTCCCTCTTAGTACGATTTTCTCTTGCGCAGGTTTCCATTTCAGACGAGAGGTGTTTTTTCTTCCGTGAGTTAGTTCCTTTATGGTCTTTGGTTGTGATGGTAACTCGCTTGTCGACTCGGTTAGAGAATTCGAAGCATTTAATTGAGCTATTGGAGGAGATGATGAAGTGGTGGAGGGCAGGAAGAGAGAATATTGGCCCTCGCTTGGCAGGTCCTATGTTATATGGTAACACGGATACAGAATATTCATGGTTTCCCAGAAGCCTAAAGCCCTTCACGGTAACTCTTCAATATCTTTGCACAACGCAAACAACCCACATATTGTCTCAAGGTTGTTGTAAGCTCACTTTGTTAGATAGCGTCTTTTATCGGTAGATAGCCAAATCCCATGATTACAAGAGAGCTCCGCAAAAACCTTTATTTCTTCTGTCGGTAAGGGCAAGTAATAATATTATACGACAGAAGTTGAACAGACGGGTTTTCTCGCCTCCATGATGAGAAATAAACCTGCAGAATGGATCGAGTTATATTATTTCCTTAACTCTTGGATCCCAGGCCAAGAGCGATCATCAAGGCGGCTCCTTCAGCACACCATGTCCGAATGGGAGATATTCAGAAAAATTCAACATCGTCTACAATCATGTAGCCTCCGTCCCAGTAGACGACAAGATGTCATCGCCAACGATGGTGATGGACTAAATACTGATACTGTAACAGAAGGGAGGAAACATTTTTGGTAGCGAGATGAATTTGTTCAGAAAATCTTAATAAAACTAAGATATTGTTGTTGGTTGAAGTGTAATGTGCTTTCATTGAGACTCAGCAATAGTTTGTTTTTGGTCATATCTTATTATATCACATTTTATAATAAATGGTTATTTTTCAATCAATTGTGTATCCTTAATTATAGGGTGCTGTAATATTTGTCCCTTAATTACGTAAACGTTAAAATTTTACTAATATCAGGTTTGGACATCAAAATAATATATATATATATATATTATATATATATATATATATATATATATATATATATATATATATATATATTATATATATTATAATATATATATATATATATATATATATATACATATATATATATATATATATATATATAGATATATATATATATATATATATATATATATATATATATATATATATATATATATATATATATATATATTATATATATATAGAGAGAGAGAGAGAGAGAGAGAGAGAGAGAGAGAGAGAGAGAGAGACGAGAGAGAGAGAGAGAGATCTATATATATATATATATATATATATATATATATATATATATATATATATATATATATATATATATATAAATATATATATATATATATATATATATATATATATATATATATATATATATATATATATATATATATAAGGATATAATCTCATTATTACCTGATACATTCTTAACGTTGGAATTCACACCTGCAGAACAAACGCAAACAAACAAAAACGCACATGCTTGCCATCGATAACTGTAGACGTATGCCGAGCAGTTAAATCATGCACAAAAGTACGATTATTAATCCAATGAATTTCGGTTGTTACCAAACAAACGTCCAATCATAAGGAAGAATCGACTCCATAATAACCCCTATGACAAGTCAAGACCTTATACCCCATTATACTACTTAAGAGGGTAATGGCGCCCCTTCTGACACCAGCCACACTCTCAGCTCTATTACACTGTGTCTCCTTTCCTTCTGCCTCCTTCTTGCTGTTGTCCTCTCTCTTATAACTGTCTCTTTGTTTCTCCTCCTCAGTGTCTTCTAGACCTATGGAGGTCTTTCTCTCCTCAACTTATGCTTTCTTTATTTCTTCATGCTTAATTTGAGTTACGTAACGTCATACACGATCTGAAGCTAGTGTCTTTGTAATAATAAGAATGGGGAATGCGGCTATTGATATTATAATTAAAGAGTAGTAGGTATGCTGTTATTTGATAGACAAGGCTTTTACTGGTAGATAGCTAAATCCCATTATTACAAGAGAGCGTCTTGAAAACCGAGTTAATTCTTCTGTCGGTAACAGCAAGTGATGATATTATTACAACTAAAGTTGAACAGACGGGTTTTCTCGCCTCCATGATGAGAAAATAAACTTACAAAATAGATTCAGCTGTATTATTTTCCTTAAAGGAGAAATTAGAGGGAGGGAGCAGAAGATATAAACGTGTGCTTGAAAGGGTGGGTGTGAAGGGTGGAGGGAAAAATGTTGGGGGAAGACGTGTGGAGGGCGGTGGCCACGGTGGAGGGGCGGGTTTCATCGTACGTCTGGAGGCACAGTTCCAGTGTTACCAGATCACATCCAGCCCTTGTGGCTAAAATGTGTTTACTAATATATGTGGCCGACTGTACATAATTAAGTTATGTAGTACGTATACGTATGTAGTAAAGTTCTCACATAACACGATAAAGTAGTACTACAATGAAATCACTAACGAATTTACGTTAATAAACGAAATCGTATAGAACGAACGAATTCCGCGTGCTTACGATACCGATGATGCTGCCGAGTGGCCGAAAAAGCACGCCGCTACGTAGATGCTGACCAATAGGAGAGCAGGATCTTATGGCGGTGACTAGGATCAGGAACCAATGGGAGAGCGGGAGGATGGTGGCGAGTCTACTAAGTTGGCGGCGCACGAGTTTAAAATTGTTATTGGGTGGTCGTGTGAATCTTGGGACTTTACAGCAACAACCTTTCGTATGTAGAGCAAAAAAAATCTTTGTACTTGCTTTCGTATCTAGTTTTTTGTAAGTTGAGCCTTTCGTATGTCGAGGTATCACTGTATAAACTTATTAGCCTGCTTTAATACAGTAGCCTGGTGCTGCAGTGTGCATGAATGGATTTTTTTTTATTAAAGATTGTAATGGGTTCATATTGAAAAATTTAATATTTAGAAGAATACTCTTAAGAGTTTTCTGTTGAAAAACAGCTACATTAGAAAAAGAAGAGTTATAATATGAGGTAACAAGAAGTAAGCCTTGGTTATTGGATGAGATGTGGGATATAATAATGAAATATGCAAAAGCAAGAGATAAAACTGCAGGAATATTTTGTGGAGGGTATGAAGAATGCTAATTAGGATGTGCTAAGTACAGCTGTGCTCCTTTCATTCTGAAAAAGTGGACATTGTCCAAAATGGATGTTGAGGCAAAACATTACAAGAGGCACTTGAGTGTAGGCAAGATAGCCACCTTCTTTCGAAATTCTAGACCAGTTAACAGCGCCCTAGACCAGTCAAACGGCGCCTTAGTCCCGCGATGGTGCAATAAGTAAAATTATATTTATGCAGTATTGATCTGTAGAATTTACTGTACAGTTCATTATAGTAGTTATAAATACTGTAAAGTGAAAAAAGCCTAGCTTTAATCCTTTGGGTGTCTAGAGTATGTAAAGATTATAATAAGGTGTTATACAGTGTACAGGTAGCTGTAGTGTTCAAGTTACGATATTTCGTCTTACGATAATCTGATTTTATGAGACCAAATTACAATAGCCTAACTTTATCCCATCTTCTAGTTACATAAGTTCAAAAACAGCAAAAGAGAATGATGAAAGTATGGTTTTAACGTTATACTCGTTGCATAAACGTTTACAGCCATGAACAACTGAATGTCAAATGACTCATTTTTTTTTTTAAGTACATCCGAATTCGATAACCGTTTGGCTTGTATTTCAATCATCGTACTATAGTACACTATTACCGTAGTTGTTATAAATGACGTTATGTAGAATAGAACTGAGGTATCTTAATGTGATAACTTTATTCGCTATAGATCAAAGATCAATATAGTAGATCAAAGATCAATCGTGAAATATACTGTTAAATTTAAACCTAGTTATAACTGAAGCTGAGAAAACTGTTCAAGCTGCTAATGACTATTATCCTGCATTGGCAACAAGGATAAAACTCCAGTAAATGTATGCCATCAAACACAACCGTAGATAGAATTGCGATAAAATAGTTTTAATCAAAACTACTGGGCTTGAAAGAACATATTTTACTGTTGGTTTCACACCGATATAAGATAAATAACATAAAGTTCGTATCATGATGATATAAAGGAAAATTGCGAACGGAATCACATAATTTTTTTTTTACGCAATAAACATGCGCCAAAGTAATCCGTTAACGAAAAAAGTTCACAATCACAACGAGACATTCAATTCATATTTCCACCTAAAAACACGTCGTATAAGGAAAAATAACATTGTCTTATATAAGTCAAGTATCTAGATACTCGTTTATGCCAACTAGAATCAAGATAATTCGCTCAGAATTGCATTAAATATGGCGAAACAAACTCGTGTTTGCCATCAGCTGATTTGAAACCAAAACATTGGCCGCTCTGCAGAATACTAGCTTAGATTTAGCGTAGTATTTTATAATACAATAATATGAGAATACATACAATATTATTGGATACAGTGAAGTAATGTATAACTTTTTAAAGGATTTATGGAAATGATGCATAATTAATAAAATAACACCATGCATTTTTCGGAACAGTGGCGGACAAGAACAAACATGAAAAAACATCCTCTGACAATGTGGAGGGTAGTTACAGAAGTTGCCTTAATTTGTATCATATTTATGTACAAAAATAAAAATACCCTATACGTAATATATTTTCTTACACATTTTAAACATAAGAGCATGAACATTTATAAAATCAACACATCGATCGCTATATTTACTCTCTTTTTAAATCTATATTTTTGGAAGAGCGGCAGGCAGCTGCTTACAAGAATGAACATGAAAAAACATCGTATTTGATAACATGAAGGGCAGTTTCAAAAGCTGCCTTAGTATCATATTTCTGCGCAGAATTAAAAATATACTATACATAATACATTTGCATATACATTTTAAACATTAAAGCATGAACTTTGTCATGAAACTTACCTGTCAGATATATATAGCTGTATTCTCCGACGTCCGACAGAATTTCAAAACTCCCGGCCACACGCAGTGTCGGCCAGGTGTTAGTACCCATTCCCGCCGCTGGGAGGCGGATATCAGGAATCATTCCCATTTTCTATTCAGATTTTTCTCTGTCGCGGTTGGTAAACAACTATTTACAGACCTCCGCCTAGGATTTTGAAACTTCTTGTGCTAACTTGAGTATTCTGATTGACTTTTGGTTTTGATTTGGCTTGTTGGCTTGGCATACGTGATAGTGGATTTGATTTGGATTTGGCTTTGACTTTTCTTTGATTACGATGTCTGGATCTAGCTCTGCTAGCTTCAGGGTGTGTAAGGTACAGGAATGTAAGGTGAGGTTGCCGAAAGCTTCGGTAGACCCTCATTCAGTGTGCTCGAAATGTCGTAGTCATGTATGTATGTTGAATGATAGATGCATCGAGTGTGAGCAATTGACTGAAATTGAATGGAAGGCATATGATTCTTACGTGAGAAAAAGCTTGAGCGTGATAGAATCAGGAAGTCTTCCTCTAGGAGTGCTTCTTGCTGAATAGAAGTCATGGTAGATTGTATCTCCATTAAATCCTACTGTAGAGTAATTCAACCTAAGTCCTGTTGGTATTGCCTCTGAACAATCAGGAAGTGTCTGCAGAAGGAAGCGTATTATTTACGATCATGGAGTCGATTTGCGCCTTGGAATCTAAAGTGATTGCTCTACAATCAAATGTGAATTGCAATAAAAGTGTTAGTGCATCTAGTGTTGTGGAGGGGGGGTCAGATCGGTCCCATAATGCCTCTAGGCCTAGGCCCCTGCCGGACTCCCAGGCCTTAGGGAGAGGGCAAGCCGAAAGCCGAAGGAGGGTTACGGGATCTAATGATCGGTCTGACGTCCCTTCGGCAGAAACTGAGGACGAATCTCAGGCTGCCGGTGTTCGTGCATGGGCACGGATACTTAAAGAGTGCTTCTCTTCTTCCGAGACTTCCTCTCCTCGCCGAGGTTGGGACGCTCGGAAGACCTCTCAGGGGGAGAGCGGCAGGGGCGCAAGGTGTCGCACAGGCGGCCGTCGCCCTTGTCGCCCTCTTAAGAGAGGTTTCAGAGAAGAGGACGCTTCACGTCCTTCTGATCATTACGTAGATTCATCACCTGAAGATTTTGAAGCTTTTCCGCCACAGAAAAGGAACAAGACTTCATCAGGGGAGGACTCTTTCGAGCGTCCAAGTCGCTCTAAGCATGTTCCTGAGTTGAAGGAAAGGGCATCCCCTCGCCCATCTTCCTCGCACAGGATGAATCCTTCTCCTGATCAAGTGTAATACTATAAATCAGAACAAGATGGCAGTAAGTTCCAACTGCGGGAAGAGGTGGTGTAATTTGGCGTGTTTAGCAGATTCGCAATACGATGAGGTAGCAGGAAGGGAACTGGCATTTCTCATCTATGAAATCAGCAACAGTCCTAACCAAAAAGATACAAAAGCATTCATAGATATATTAGAAGGATATAATCCTTCAAACTGGAACAAATCTAATGAAAACATCTTGAAAATAATTGAAGAAGTTCCAAATAAAATCCAAGTGGTCAAGAGACTCATAAAGAAAATATACATAAACCAACATATTCCGACAAAGAAAATGAATAAGGTGAATCTTGTGAATATCCTAATTGATGCATTAGGAAAAAGAATGCCAAAAGCATGCAAACTGTGTAAGGTTTGGTATAGCATAGTCAATCCACAAAACCTAATCAGAAAATGTGCTGCATGCAACATTCCGACCCATCCACAGTGTGCTGAGGTAATACAAGATTTGAGAAAAGATACAAGAATTTTTGTTCAACATGTCTATCATGGATAGACAATGTTATTAAATCAAGATTGAATGTACAAATAGTTGAGGATGAAGAAGAAGAGGAAGAGGAAGAAGAAGAAGAAAAAGAAGAAGAGGAAAACGGAAGAGAAGTAAACAAAAATGAAATGACAGAAAAAAATAAGGAAAACAAAGAACAAGATAAAAGTATGGATGCAGAGATACTCATTGATACTACATATGAGGCAATAAAGCAGCATACCTACGAAGAAATAAATTACGATATGACAACAGAAAAGCAATCCCACAAAGAGGCTCTACCCAGATCTATACAATGACGGGAAAGAGAGGAAAAAAATAGACAAGAAAGACAAAATCTGCAACCTTTTGAAAAGAGGAATTGCAGATTTGGAGAAAGATGTTACTACAAACATCCTAAGATATGTCAAACTATGAAATATATGGTAAATGTGCATACTTAGATGGATATGGGGATGATTGCAGAGATCTGCATCCAAAAATATGTAAAAACCTAAAAGAAGGAAAAGGATGTAAGTTCGACAAAAAATGCAAATATATGCACCCTGTAGCCATGAATCATAATCAAATAAATAACCAACCAAGTAATAAAATCCAAAATAAGAAAGAAACAAATAAAGAGAGAAATCAACGAATATCAGGTAAAAGAGAAAAGCAAACCACCAATGAGATATGCAGAGGTGTCAGCAAAAAATTTCAAAGCATCAGCTCCGAAATTCTACTCAAGAGATAATAACTGTATTTATTATGCAAGAGGATATTGCAGAACGGAGAAAATTGCAGATTCAGACACGAAATTAATAATTATGATGAAGGAAGATCAAATATTATGGAAAAGTTGGATTTTTTAATGTCAGAATTTCTGGAAATGAAAAAAAGAACAACATACCAGAACAGGAAAGAGACATGGAAAATCCTTATTACTACCAGTATTAAATGAAGGAGAAAACACGCAAACATCATCGATAGTGATGAATGCGCAGGGTTTAGTTACGAGTAACTCAAAAAGAAAAATAGAGTA